>NW_027491868.1:600000-763098 GCF_021521415.1 Bidens hawaiensis | reverse complement strand
AATGGGTTAAGCATTTTTATACATGTTTTTAATCGTGCCATTAACGTGTCAATTGTTTATGGCCTGAACCCATTTTTTTATTTGAATGACCAACAAACAGATGATTACCTAAGTACTCTGTAGTCCGTACGGGATGACCAAATGGCAAAAGGCCATCGTCAGCCGGCCCAACCCAGCCGTACGGAGCCCATAAACTTTGTCTCATTTTGCAAGCCAAAATTCTTCCGCGTGCCTTTTGAAGAATAAGCCGGCGACTCATAGGCAGTGGCTTGGTTAAGGGAACCCACCGGAGCCGTAGCGAAAGCGAGTCTTCATAGGACAATTGTCACTGCTTATGGACCCGAACCTGGGTGATCTATCCATGACCAGGATGAAGCTTGGGTGAAACTAAGTGGAGGTCCGAGCCAACATCATAATACATTAAAAATTAAAAAAATAATAATAAAATAAAATAGTGTATAGTATCTTGTTTTCTATCCTTTCCCAGAAAAAAGAGCACAAGGGTTCCTACAACAATTTCTTAACACAACAAAAGTCAGCTTTGTACCTTCATAAAACTTCTATAAACTTATAAAAAGAGGAAATATCATAAAACTTGTAAGTGGTTTAGACGATTATAATAGAATATCAATAGATAAATGGGAACAAGCAATGTGGTTGCGACGATGTTTTTTTCTCATAACACAAATATATAACACACATTTTCTTTTCTTATGATCAACCCGTAAACATTCAGTATTGAGAGACGATATATCTTTTTGCATGATCAATCTATACGTCCCGAGTCCCGACTCACCATAAACTCACGTTCCTCATGTATACATATTAAAAAAACGATAAGCCAATAAAATAGGCAAAACAATCAAAACGTGTCAAAATAAACAATGAAATCCAAAAACAAAACTACTCACCACATTATGGTCCAAAACATATTATGTCAATTCATAAGAAATCAAAATCATACCGAAGATCAATGGCACATCAACCAATAAACGATTCGTTTTATACAATTAACACTCAACTTATAAATTATATTGTGTGACTCCACCCATGTTTAGACTCGCAAACTAGTTATTATTTGCATTTCAGATCTTCATAATTTGTAAAAATATAAGGCTAATATACGGATACGGATCCGACTTTAGAACTACTAAGATACTCATAAAAACTTAGATTTACACAAGAAACATAAGTCAATGAAAGATTAGTAAGTGTAGGGGTATGGTACTAAACCCGGTTTTACGACCCTAAATTTATTATGTTTGGCTTATTTTATTATATGGACTAATACAATGTTATTGGGCTGAGGGGGGTTTTGTGGAGGTAACCCTAACTGGGCTAGGCCCATTAGGGTACCATGATGGTGGCCATGAGGCTCCCTATATAAGGAGGTCTCCACCTCCTTATTGAGGGTTGGTCACTCTTAGTAAGAGCCACCACCATAACCATTTTTGTGTCTGTAAACAAGAGATCCTTGAGATTTCTTAGCAGTCACCTCCACACCCCCGAAAGGCCATTGCAGATCTCAGGCAACCGGAGAAGAAGATCAAGACGTGGTTCGTTCATCTCGAAATCCGTGGAAACATCGTCATGGATCAGGTCAGGTTCATTTCGTGTTTCGACATTGGCGCCATCCGTGGGACGGCAACGAACTACCCTTCGATTTTCGTCTCGGTTCTCAGATCTCTCCCAAGAAAAACCCAGATCTGGAAGTTTACAGAAAGAGGCTTCAAGATTTGTTCTATTAAAGCTCAAAAAGATCCATAGATCTAAAAGAGGCTTCCAGATCTGTGCAAAAAAGAAACTACCTGATTCGGATGATCAAGCCTCCGGATCTGTGATGGTTTTAAATTCTCTCCACTCCGAGCTTCAGATCTATCTAGATCTGATTTACAGATCTAGATCTAGATTACAGACCTGGATTCTAGGTTTAAAATTACAGATCTAACTCTCAAATTGTAGATCCAAAAGAGACTTCCGCCGCCATGCATGCGCGCCCGCGGAAACCACCATGTGAGTTCGAAGACGACTCCATGCTTTTGGTTTTACGTAGAAGACTCCAACGCCATGCATGCGCAAGCAACTCTCGGCCGCCGTGCATGCGCACTGCCAAGGATCAAGCTTCGCCACCATGCATGCACGCCCGCGAGTCACGACTCCGCCGCCATGCATGTGCGAGCCTGATTTTGATTTTGCATACATGTTTCACACTTCCATTTATAAATTTGAGCAATATGACAACATTGTATTGACATCAAACTAAAAATAAAGCGAAGTAAAACATACATGCGCGAGCTTCAAGCTCAGACGCGTTGACGAGTTTTAACTCTAAAACGTTAGGGCCTTAGCCCAATAACATGAGCCTTAGCTCAAATTACTCATAGCATTCATCCTACGCATTGCGCAGCTGGACCATAAAATACCTAAGCACAACTAAGACAAAGCACATGCCAAAGCATAGTTGTTAAGGTTTCAGGTCGGGGCCGCGCATGGGATTACAATGGATATAGGCAGAGTAACACATACTGACACGTAAAGGCTAAAAAACTCAATAATTCCCTATAATAAATGCACGATAACGTCGCGCAAAAGAGGAATAATGAAATGCCAAGGCACGTGTCAGCATATTCAAAATATCGCAAAATAACTTGAAATATGACAACGGTTAAGGAGTAAGTAAAAATAATTTCCTTACAACCTTGTTCAAATTTCAAAGTGTAAGCATACCTTATATTCAACAAGCACACGCGCGCGCCATCACGCATGCACCATCGCGGTTCGATACACCGCCATCACGCATGCGCCACCGCGGTTCGATATGCCGCCATCACGCATGTGCCATCATGGTTCGATACACCGCCATCACGCATGCGCCACCGCGGTTCGATATGCCGCCATCACGCATGCGCCATCATGGTTCGATACACCGCCATCACGCATGCGCCACCGCGATTCAATGCATCACCACCATGCATGCGCCACCGCGGTTCAGTACATCGCCATGAAGTAGCAGCGCGTCCCCGCGGATAACCATCTGGCCGCCATGGTGCATCCCACCATGCATGAGTGCCACCGCTATGAAGCAGCAGCGCGCCATCACACATGCGCGCTGGCGCCGAACACCGCACCACCGCGATCCAACACCAACCAACCACGTGCATTGACTATTCGTTTTAACAAGCCCTGTTGAAAAAGCAAACTACTAAGTCTAATATCTATCTTACCTCGCTCGCACGAGACAAGACACACATTAGACTGGAGGGGCTCGAAGGGGTATACACCCGCCTTAACATCGAGCGGGGCGGGTCAACCCACAAGATAGACCAGGCTTAAAATCAGGATGTCATGGACACAAAGCCAAAACCTATGCGCGTGGCGCATATCACATATGCTCGCGCATCACGTATGCTCACGCATATCACATCTGCGTATGGCGCATATCACATGCTCACGCGCCCGCGAGTCATCACTCTGTCGCCATGCATGCGCCCGCGGACCAACACTCCGCCGCCATGCATGCGCACTCACGGATCACCACTCCGTCATAGCCAGTGCGTTGCGGACGAACAATGCTGAGGGTCAAGACTCTAATGCCATGCATGCGCACACAACTTCCGCATGCATGCGCGCTCAACTCCCGCCATGCATGCGCGCTCAACTCCCAGCCGCCATGCATGCGCGCGCAACTCTACGCCATGCATGCGCGCTCAACTCCCAGCCGCCATGCATGCGCGCACAACTCCCAGCCGCCATGCATGCGCGCTCAACTCCCGCCGCCAAATACTAGGTTGGGCTCACCTCATAATTCGCCTAAGGATGGAAGACGTCCTAATCATAGGTTGGAAATCCTCATAAACCCATACGGCCACGCGCCATACTTAAAGGTTGGGAATCCTCAAACCCAAACGGCCACGCGCCAATGTAGGTTGGGCACACCTCATAATTTGCCCGAGGATGGAACCTTGTAATACATCCACTTTTAGTTTATATGTTTTTGCAGGTTCGGCTACGAGCCGCACAAGCACCTATAACATTATTATTATTATCTGGCCGTTTGTGCCTCCATTATTATTTTGAAGACAAGCCGGGATAGTCATCCTGCGTAGAAGAGGCCCTTGTGGGCCAGTCATTATCATCATATTATAGCTCATAAGCCGCAACTCGCGCATGCTTCATTATTTTTATAGCTCGTAAGTCGCCTCGCGCGCAAGCTTCATTATTTTTATAGCTCGTAAGTCGCCTCGCGCGCAAATTGCATTACATTATTATCGAGATGCGCGCTCTATCTTTTATCAGGCCCCGCGCCACTATTGTTATAATGCGTGCTATATCTTATTCATGCCAGTGCACCATTATTATCATAAGGATCACAACATGTCACCATCATGGAGAAAACCTCTCAAAACTCAGACAATAAAGATAAGGCCGAAGAAAAGGGAAAAAACCGCCTCATGTCCTAACACACCTTATAAAGTCCAGCGCTCCACCTAAACGCTTGCACGCCTAGGAGCAACACTGGACTTGGGGGGCTTGTAGGGGTATGGTACTAAACCCGGTTTTACGACCCTAAATTTATTATGTTTGGCTTATTTTATTATATGGACTAATACAATGTCATTGGGCTGAGGGGGGTTTTGTGAAGGTAACCCTAACTGGGCTAGGCCCATTAGGGTACCATGATGGTGGCCATGAGGCTCCCTATATAAGGAGGTCTCCACCTCCTTATTGAGGGTTGGTCACTCTTAGTAAGAGCCACCACCATAACCATTTTTGTGTCTGTAAACAAGAGATCCTTGAGATTTCTTAGCAGTCACCTCCACACCCCCGAAAGGCCATTGCAGATCTCAGGCAACCGGAGAAGAAGATCAAGACGTGGTTCGTTCATCTCGAAATCCGTGGAAACATCGTCATGGATCAGGTCAGGTTCATTTCGTGTTTCGACAGTAAGCATATCAACAACAATAAGCTCATAAAATATAAGAACAAAAGAATGAAACCGGTAAAGTGATCTTGATCATTGGTTGTCACAATGCCATCTTGAAGTAGGCACACAGCTTAAGTAATGACACCAGCTGCAATGATCATTGCCATTTTCACCTTTGAAAAGCATTATCAACCCCACAGCAAATCTGCAATTAAAAGAAACTGAGCATAAGTTTGTTTTCGCTTTCATCAAGGGCACTGCAGTCTTTATACGTCATCAAGGGCAATACCGATTACAAAAACTGTAACGACACCAGTGTTTTTACATTCCATCTCAAGGGTAATTCTGTCTTTTCACAGAAATTCATCAAGGACAATTCGGTCATTTAGCAATTGTAACAATACTAGGATTTCTTAGCTTTGTTGGGTAATGCTGTCTTTCACAAAATTTCACCAAGGGCAGTAATGCCTTTTTACATCATCAAGGATGCTTCAGTTTTTTAGAGCATCTGTTTGGACAAGGCTATATAAAGGCCTTACATGTTTTCTTTGCTTTGTAAAAAACGCAATTGAGTGATTTTATGGTTTAACCATAACCTCAAAAAGAAAATACTGTCATTTCCCTTGTGTAGCAGTATTGGTGTTAATCCACGGCTATGGTTTCATATTATTTATGAAAAGCTAGACTTAATTTCTGACTTTTAAAGGTCAACAGACTGACCATGCACAAAATCAAACACAAATTTACTTTCAAGTAGGGGTGTGCAATGCGTGTTTTTTTGTTTTAACTTTTTCAATTGTTTGGTTTCAGTTTTTTAGGATTCCGGTTATCACATTGGGTTCGGTTTGGTTTCGGTGTTGCCGTTTGGGCCAATATAACCGGCTTGAAACTTTGGGCCTAATTATTTGTTAATTAATACTTAATTGATAACTACACATTTGGGACTAAAATTTTTGGGCTACAACATTAATTATTTTTTTATAAATTAGTTAACATTCAAATATTGAAAAAGTAATGCATAAACTAAAACAAAATTCGTTATTTTCGGTTTTTACAAATTCGGTTCGGTTTTCGGTATATCCAAAATAGAAACCGAACCGGAAACTTAGTTTTTTGGAAAAAATATAAAACCAAACCATCGGTTTTAGTTTTAGTTCGGTTATGGGTCCTGTTAATTTGTTTCATGCACAACCCTACTCTCAAGTAACTTAAAAGCTCTACGAAAATCTTCATAGGCATTTGATTATAATAACATAAAACAAATTTGTAATTAGTAAAATCATACCCGGCTATTAACAGGACCATTGAAAGAATCCAAAACACATATTGAAATACTGTGTACTTAGATTTTCCCCGAGCCTCAATCCGAAGATGTCGGCGTTCCTGCCACGAAAACTGAGGCCGTACGAGCAGCACAAACCCGAGCAGAAAACCTGCTAAGAAACCTCCAATATGGGCAAAATTGTCAACATGAGGAAGAATCCCGACAGCTAAATTGATCAAGATAATGATCACAAGTGTGATCAGAGCCGCGGCCTGCAAAAGAACCACCATGTTACATAGAAGGGGCAATGTGTTTTATTGGTTTCAAGTGAAATTACGTATTTGCCCTTGGGCATCGGTATAAAAAATTTGCATACCTTGTTGGCATAAATAGTCCAGTTAGTAAGAAGTTCTGATAACATTGCTCCAAGTAATCCAAATAGAGCCCCAGAAGCACCAACCGAAATGTTGTTTTTTATAAGAAGGGTTGAGAGTATGCTCCCACCTGTTCCGGATAACATATAGATCACCCCGACCCTTGCTGCCACATGTTTAGAAAAATATAAAATTATCTTTGTAAGGGTAAAACAGTAAAAGAATGCAATGCTCTAAATTGTTATCTTAGGTGTTAGTTGGTGGCAATCATGACCTGTTCTTTGAAAAAAATGGCCTGTTTTGACCCGAACCTAATTTGTTGGTAACCCATTTTTGACTTGAACCTAATTTACTGGGAAGCCGTTTTGACCCGCCACCCAAATCATGGCCCATTCTTTAAAAAAATGACCCGATTTGACCTGAACCTATTTTGCTCAGAATCCGTTTTGATCCGCCACCCAACCGACCTGTTTTTATAGGCGTATGGGTGGCCCAAGAAAACTGATTTTTAATATTAAAATACAAAATTATGTAACCGTCTGTAACTTCATACTCTTATGTGAAACTGATTGATACCGTTTCAAAAGTAAAGAATGCGTGTGTAAACTCGAACAAAATTGAAACCGTTTTAAAGTAAAAGGAAATTAGTTTAATGGCGAATGTAATGTATTTATGAAGTTTGGATTTCTTCCTTCATCATATTATTTTATACACGAAAACAGTGAGCAAGGAAACTTACCAAAGCCAAATTGTTGTTCAAGGCGGATCCCGATAAAGACCAAACTTAACATGTTTGCAAGTAGATGAATAACGCCCGCATGTAGCCAAATACACGAGACGAGTCTCCATGCTTCATTCTCATTTACAACCTTTTTCCACTCCAAAGCACCCAATTTTTCTAGTCTGTTATAAACAAAGTCAAAGATCCATGATCCGAGTGTCAAAATAAGATTCGACAAAAGCAAAGTCAACAAATATCAGTTTCCTTTGTTTAACATAACCTCAAAACTTCATCCTAAAAGTTCTTGACTATGGTAAAATGTCCAAAATACCCTTCATTGTATGAGTACTATTTTGCAGGGTATTAACATGTATCCATATACTTTAAAGCCTAATCCAATATACATATATACACACTAAAAAACCTAAAAATCACCACAAGCCCCTAATTGAAAGTTTAAAAAAATGTAATTATGGCATATGATACAAAATTCCTAAAAATGTATGTAATTAACCTCCTAATGAACAAACCCTAATTGAAATCAAAACTACAATCACCAACAACACCAATTTAAGCACACAATTCCAACTAAACCATCAAATCACAATCAAGAACCAATTTTTACACAAACCCAATAAAAACCCTAGATCAAGAACAAACCAGAGCATAAAATTAGGGGTTTTAATTGAAGCAAACTCACGTAGCAGAAGAAGGTCCAAAGAGTGGATTCTCTTTAAGCGGCTGAAACGACAGCCTACCCAGAAACCCAGCAACACATTTACCCTGAAAGCTCAAGTTCTCGTGCTTAGGACAGTCGTTAACGATCATGATGATAATGAACATGGAGACATTGGCAACGACGATCATGGGCACGAGCCATGAAGTCCATTGCTTGTCTTGTGGTTCAGTGTAGTATGGAGATTGTGTGGTTCTGTTCTTCCAGGTTCCTCTGGTTTGAAGATCTTGGTTATTATGATTACCCATTGGATGGATTTGATTGATGTTGGTATATTGTATTGTATATGTATAGATTGTTGTTTGGAGAGTAACTTGGAAGGGATGTTATGAATTACGCGTTGGGAATTAAATTAAACAAGAGGATGGATGGCTGTTAGTCAGTCCACTTTATGTCAGGAAACCTGAGGAGACACAAGGTTTAAGAATAATAAAATAGAACACTCTGAGCTCGTTACAAGAAGGGGAAGACACGGTTGTTTTTTGTAACTATCATTCGGCGTGAGAATCAATATTAATTGTAGAATGATATATGAGTGAGAGTACGAAGGAGAGGATCTTCAAAACGTTGGTTCAAGTGAGGTATTTATAGTCAAAGATGTGAAGAATGATTGGTCGGGTTGTTACTATCAGGAGAATCTTTTATTCTCCTAAGAGGTTCATGATTGGTTGTGATGGACAGTTGTCATCATGAGGTAGGGCATCGTTGGCGCCTTGTGATTGGCTCAACATGCAATCGCAATTCCCTTTTGTCTTTGTTGTCGCTCTTAAGGAATCTCGGGTTGTGGTTGGCTCAAAGACCAGTCATTGTTTGTTGTTTGTCTCTTTTGTGAGTGATAGATCTTTTGCCCGCGGGCTTCTTGTAAGGTGATAGGGCTAGACCCACGGGTGTGTCTAAGACCATTTTGGGGTTTAATTGGGCTCACGGACGGGGTCTTTGACCTATTTTTTCAGGTTTTAATCAATGCTTTAAAAACTAGTATATAACAGCCTGGTAATACTAGTTAAACAGGACGTCAGACAAGTGGTCGGTACGTTTTAGCTCGGTATATTTGGTGAATGGTTTATAGTTTGAACGACCGGTAATACCGGTTTATACTACCATACCGGTGCAAGCACAAGGTAAATTTTATTGTTTAGACTTAAGACCAAAAAATTTAAACGGGTCATATATACCTCCTATGTCATCACATCAATCAGTTATAATCTAGTGGCTTTTCTAATTTACTTTATTATTTTATAAGTTAAAGTTTTATTTTTATTAATTATATGGTGAACAAGTCAACCTACTTTAACCGTCCAATATAACTAGTTGTACCATTTTTTAACCCAACCCGGTAAGATTCAAAAATTGGTTTTTAAGATATTAGTTTAAATAATTTAAACATAAAAAAATGTAAGAAGAGTAAACTTTAAAGAGGCAAAGAACCGACTGCCAAGCAGCCAAACTTTGCTTGGTTGGTCTTGCCATTTGGAAAGATTAATGATGCCGGCCTTGATTAATACTTGATCAATTGTTTCAATGAGTTTACTATATTATTAAACTTAAAACTGTATCACCATATTGGAATCATCGTATAGAACCCGTCTATATACAAAACTTCATTTACGTGTTTGTAAGATTAAATGGTCATATGGTTACACATTGGTTCGAATTGTTATTTAACTTTAATATTTGGTCTTTAGAGTGCAAAACGTCGACATAAATGTGAATCTTCTTGGTAGGAATCTTCACCATGGTTTCTCTACGTCTAGGAAAAATGAAGGACAGTCCAAGATCAATTTGATAGCATTGGACGAAATCCAGCACCATGGTATTGCTAGATGTCATGATAAAATGAAAAAACATGGAACATATAATTGATTATCGACAACGTCGAAGCCATGGAGTCACATTATATGAGATATGTCGGTATTGATCGAACTACAATGCAAACTTTATAGTGTTCAATATTGCATATGTGACATGTTTTATATTATCCTACTAGACTTGTTAAAAGTAGAATAATATTATAAATAACAATACAAAAGATGAAAAGATATACGACATTATAAAAACGAGTATACGAGTTCATGTAGGATGTGAGTCACTTTTATTTAAAAATTAAAATAAAATGAATGCCAACGATACTCTTATTAGCAACGAGAAACATTCTAAACGACATTGTTTACAAAAACCGAATGAAATGAGTATAAAATACAAATTTCTCTCTTCCAAAAATTGATTTGAAGTGATGTACATCGGGTATTTTACTTGGTCTTCATGTTGTATCTTCGTCTTGTGTCTTCATCATATTTGGTCATTGACTAAGCTCCTTGACTACAACCATAAGCAAACAAAAAGTTGATGGCTGTGGATGAGAATTTGTGTTTAACACGAGTCCATTAATTAGATTTTGGGTCTATACTAAAGAGTCTGTTTGTCTCCTAGTGCGAAACAACCGAAGCAGTATGTACTGCCGGAATTGCCAAGCGCCCGAGGTTACACCGGATAAGATGGTGCTCTAGAGTTTAAGTGGAAAAAATGAAGATGATGGTCTCTATCTAGTTCCCAAATATGGGGCTTCAAATGGTCACCCTATCTTCAAGAGCCGTAAATTAATTAGAGACTTAATATAGACATTAAACTTATAATCAATTGACATAATAGGAGGAGGATGAAGACGAGGATGAGTGTCTGCTGAGGTTCAAAGCAATGTACAGGGCTCGAAACGTGCATTTATCTCCTAAAGTTGTGGATTCAGCATTTGAATACACGCAGAAAGAAGTTGCTACGGTGTTTAAATTGCCGCTGGGCAGTTTTAAGTTGATGTACATGAATGCTATTGGACTATGGCCACAATTAGAAGATGATGAAGATATGTATGTTTGTATACATTCGACACATCGTCGGTTGTCCTATAGTTCAACTGAAAGTGGAATTAATACCATGTGTGGCTGCCAAACATGACTTGACGGTACGTATGTTTCCGAAATTTTATGACTTTTGTATGTTGTTTTCTGGATTTAAATTCACAACAATATGTTAATTTGGATTATGCAGTCTTTTAATCTTTCTTTGCAATTATGCACACAATATTATTATGTTAATGATTATGCACACCGTATTATTATGTTAATGATTCTGCACAATGACGAGAATACTATTACGAGTATTTGTCTATCTTGTTGCTTTGTTTGTTCAGGATTGGATGTAGAAGAGATGGTGAATTTGTGATCCTGTTTGGTCAGAACTTGGATCTTTTGAGACATTATTTTTTAGTTAATAACACTGTTTTGATTTGGATTCCGCAGTCTTTTAATATTTCTTTGCAATACTGCACACATATGTTTGTCAACATTCTATAACATAACTGGATTCTAGACCACATGAGAAATCATTCCATTAGAATATTAATACAATCCTAAAAGATTAGCTTAAAGTTAATTCTAACTCGTTTTTAATTAACCGTGTTTTATATATATAGATAGATATTATTTTAAATCTCGATCAATTCATAAATCCCAGTTATTTTTTATGAACTGAAGTTCATGAACAAGATAAGCAATGTTAAAAGTTTTAACTTAAAACTATCTCAAAGTTACAGCTGGGACAATAAAGTTGATTTTCCTTGTTGTACACCGTATCTAAGCGAACAACCACTAGAAGCGGGTTGTTCCACACTAGAGCCTATAGAAAAATAGAAAATTCATTAAAAATGAGCAAACAAATGGAGTGACAAATTGAAATTTGGCATCGGTCTCCTTTCGGTGAAAGACGATATAAGTTTGAGATATGTTAAGTGACGAGTGACAAATGATGGGATTAAATTAATTATGTGTAAAGATTCAGATGTGAATTTGAGATATGTTTATCCTTAGTGGGTTAAAGAGGGGCAAACAGAGTTGAAAGTCTCCCTAAATACGGATAAACTATTTATTAAACATGGACAAAAGATGTTTACGAGTCACCTAACCCAGCTTACTCATTTAACCAGAACTAAAACCAGCATCTTATAAAAGATGCAGAGGGTGTTATTAGCCCATTTAGCATAAGTTGATAATATTATATCCAAATTATTATTGAAGGGCCTAATGTTAACAACAAAAAAAGAAACCGTACCTTCGTGAATTCGATCGGTCCTAAAATAATAGCAAAATAATTTAAAACAAAAGATGGATCAATCTGATGACACGTGATACGCAATTCCCTATCATATACATATAGTTGCACAAAAAATTATTATAATTTTCTGCCATGTTCAACTAAATAATACCCCAACTCACAACCATTTTTAAAAGATATATATATATATATAATTTATATCCAATTTATAGAAACTCGGTTAGAATAAGAAGTTTTAAAAACATGGTATAAATAATAATTTGAAAAGACCCAAATTCAGTTTCACCTTGCCAACATCTACATGAACATGACTCTGTTTCGTTCTCAGTCAGGTATGTATGTTTTCTCTGTGACGCTACTCATCTGCATCTGTTCTTCAATCTGAAATTGTTAAATTCAATGTTTAATTTTGCAGCTCACTTCAGCTTAATGCGTAGAAACCCTAACCTTAGTATATGAAAACGCAATTTCTCTCTGTAAGCTGCTTCATATTCCTATTTCACCCTAATTGATTCTGTTTCTTTTATAATAATAATAATAATAATAATAATAATAATAATAATAATAATAATAATAATAATAATAATTACACTTATTCATTTCCCACTCAATATTGCTGGATTAATTCTTTTAACATACCCTTAGAAATAGAGAATATGTATGTAACATAAGGAGGATGATGAAACTTAGGGTTTGCTGTATAATTTATGTTTGGAACTTTACAAAGAAACTGTACACATTATTGTTGCAACAAACAAGAGATTGTGTTTGTGCTACAATTCTATGGGTTATGATTTCAATGCAACTGTAAAACTAATATACGCATCATTAATGGTAGTGTTAAGTGTATTAAAATGAGTAGTGAGCGCGAAATAACCACTAATTTACTCTTGTATCTCACATTATTATTATGTTAGCAAGATTTTCTTGAACGTGCAGGTCTCTGTATCGTGGTACGGATATCGGGTAGTATGAATGTATGTATCTCTCACTCTATATATGCATTTTTTTAATAACACCTGATATGTGTGTACCCTTAATGTTTATAGTTTGGTAACATGTTTTTTTTTCCCGTAATATGGGTGTATTTGAACTTTGAGTGCTGTAGCGAACTCCTAATATCCCATATTTCTATGGAACCGTTGGAGAATATCAATTGTCTTGATAATCTGATAAAAAAGAGGCCTGATGCTTCTAGGCTACTTATTTTGCATCCTTTTGAATAAAGTGGTACAGACTACAGAGCATGTGAATTACCTTCTTTGTTCACAATTCACATGTGCTGGCGATGTTATTTGTATAAGCACCGTTTATGTGATTTGACTCTAGGTTTCACCAGATATGCAGATGTTTAATTAGAGGTCAAAGGCCTTTATGAAACACATTACAGCTGGATTTCTTTCAGTTAGGCCTTGCTTTAGCTTCTTTAGGGGTTATAATTGAGCAGATTTTAAACATTCAATACTTGTTTTGGCGGTATAGATATCGAAAGGAAATAATGATAAGATATTTCCAATTATATAACAATATTACTAATTTTTTAAACACTTATGTAACTTATAATGCTAAATTCTTATATAACTAATGTATATTTTCATAGGATCTCAGTTATGACACCTAAATGCTAAAGTGATATGCTATATTAATCTCAACCTACTTCCATGTGGGAGGTCATTGTTAGCTCACAACTTATAGATTATGAGATGTTCAAACTTCTACTTGTTTATGATCTGTATATAAACTAACCCGTTAATCTTCATTCTATTTACGACTTCACGTATGAGTGCGGGACAAGTTTATTTATTACAAACACTCCACTTAAACATTGATGTCCTCATTTGGCCTATACACTTAGAATCAACACCCAAAGAGTTGATTGCCTAATAACTTTTGGATCAACATTAATACCATGATGGGAGTTTTTAGTCTCCCTTAACTTATGGCTTATAAGGGTTTAACTTATCATCTTCTATCTTTGGTAAATGAGTTGTTACAAACTCCGTTACTTTAAAGTTAAACCTCATCTCACCCTTTAGTCCGTGCCCGGCTTGGTTGTTACACACTCCCAACTTAAACATGTTATGTCCTCATCAAGTCTATATTTCCCGAATCAAAATACTCTAGGAGTTACATGAGTTCTACTCACCACCCCGAGAAACTCTTAAATGTGATACAATATGTAACACCCCAAACCTTGTAATCTCAACTTTATTCAATAGTGGAAGTTACTGGTAGCTAACAACTTAAGTCTGTCTTGTATATTGTGTAAATCTATCATATTGTATCCATGTTGAATAATTGTTATCAAATCCCATTTCTAAAACTCATCCCCACTCTTCTATCCATGCGAGATGGGCTGCTACGAAAATGCTATATGTGTTTAATCTTATAACAACAATACTAATATGCAATAAAGAATGAAAAAAAATTGTACATTATACTTGACTATAGCATTCATAAGAATACTTAAAACTTGAAAATAGTTTTGCTCTAACTAGTACAAGTACTAGGTTCTTTTTGAAAGCTAAAGTCCAAAATGTTCTTGTTTTCAATGTCTATGTTTCGAGTTTATAATTATATTAGCTCACATGTCCTTATAATGGGATATTAAGTAATTTCCAGTCTAAAACCTACATGTTTCTAATTCATTTAACAAGTTATTTTGGCTATATGATTTTGAAGATGAACATCGGACACACACATTTAGTGTTATAAGAAAGTGCCCCCCCCCCCCAAAAAAAAAAAAAAAAAAAAAAAAACTATTGGCCTGCAGTTAAACTTACAGGGTTAGAACCTCTTATAGTGTTGGTGCACTCTATGTAGTGAAATGCAAACCAGGAGTGCATAGGGGCTCTCTCAGGTAAGTCTTCATTACGTCTCGAACACACATAAGTCGATGTCATCATTAAGCGCATGATAGGTGATCACGTGATATTCGTAGTTCAGTTTTTGCTGCTTTCCTCTTCTTTCTTCATCACAAATGACATTTTGTTTTTTTCCTTCAACGCACACGGCTTTGCTTCTCTTTCTTCATGCGCATGCCATATGAAAGTTAGTTTTGTAGCCTTAGTATTATATTTGTCTTGAGCATTGTTTTTATTTGTCGGGGCTTAGCATGTGCTACGTTATCTGCAAGGGCCGTACACTAGTAGTGGGCCTAGTGGCCATGTCTCCGGATCTCTTGAATATCCGTTAGCACGTTTTTTCCTTCTTTTGTTAAAAATCGTCTTTTCTTTTGTTATGAGCTCCCTTTTTTATTACTATTATTTTTATTTTTTAGGCTTACTTACATGATTAGTGTTTGTAGGCTAGAATTAATGCACTATATATTTACTTATATATATATATATATTTAGCTTATAATATTAGTTGGATGCTTTGAATTGGATAACTATTAAGTGGATGGTTTTAATTAATATTATGTCAGTATTTGGGGAGCAGTATTAATTTTTATGCCTGTATACTATATTTGTTTTATCATTTTTATTATTGAGCTATCTTGCTCCCGGGTCATTGCACGTGCGTTTCTTTTTTGTTTTTTTCCTTTTTTGCACTAGTTAAGCCCTTTGTGTTTTGAGTGTGCCTTTGGCCTTTGACTGCCTAGCGTGCAGTTTCACCTCTGATTTTATGGTGTGAACATCTAAGACTAGTTATGTACTAAGTTATAATTATCTTAGCCCATAAGGTATTCAAGTATAATATCAAACTCTATATATAGAGCCTTTGTGTAATGTTCTACACACAATCAATATACAGTTCCTTGTTCAATCTGTTAAGACACATGATAATAATCCTTGATAGATTTGACTCTTAAAAGTTAAATGGATCAAATATCTGGAACTAAAGGAGTTTGCAGCTATTTTTTCTCAAAATTAAATATAATTTGGATGCCATTCTAGCCAAATATACCAAGAAATTAGTTCAGAGCAAATATATTTTCCTTTATTGTAGAAAGATATTTATGATAAACACATAATAATTTTCATTTTTTCTTTTCCTTCTGTTTTATGGTTGAATGAATGTCCCATTAATGCATTAGATATCACCCTTCTCTATATATACAACCTACCCGAATCACCTGAACTTCATCAAGTAGTGGATTTGCAGTCTTAACTACATTTTAACCCTAAAATCCCATAATCCCCCGCCGCCACATCGCCAAAAACAATGGCAGCCGATAAGCGATCCATTATTGAGCTTCCAGAGTTCAATTTGGAATCTATTATCATGAAGCTTCCATTGAAATCTCTAATTTCGTGCTTCAGTGTTTCCCAATCACTTTTCAATCTCATTAAACCTGATTCAAATTTTGCACAAATGCTCTTTGCAGCATCAGAATCTGCATTGATGATTTATTCTCCATTGCGTTTACGCTTTCACTTGATTGACATGAATTCTGATACAAACCCACCCTTTTCTGAACTTGTTGAAATCAAGCCAAGTTTTAACCTCTCCCCGTTACACGGCTTTGAAGTTACACATTCGTGTAACGGGTTGGTACTTTTGGAAAACTGGAACATGGTTGATGAGATTCACCGGTGTGTGGTATGCAATCCCGTTACAGGCGAGTATATAATGCTTCCTGAAACAAATATTCTTTCTAGAAACGTGAGGTGTGCGTTTTCTTACTGTCCAGTAACGAATCGGTTTAACATTTTCCGTGGTTTTCACCGTATGTATCGTTTTGGCCCAGATTATAATTCTGATCCTGATCTTGATTTTCGTGACGATTCCGATGATTCAGTTCCTGCTTATTCTGAAGATGATACAATGGGAGAGTATCTTCCATGGGGTTCTGATGCTTGGGAACCTATTGTTACTTTACCTTTTTGCCCCCGTTCAATATACTCTCCGTGTTACCTGAATTACGCTACTCATTGGCTTTGTGCTGATGAGAATGTTCACGATCTCATCGTTTCATTCAACTTTTTAACGGTGCAATTTGGGAAGATTCCGGGCCCCGCCCACATGACCAAGGCCCATGCACGTTCACCCGACAAGGTGAACATGGTTCTGCATGACGGCTTTCTTTCGATATTTGATAACCATACAACGGAAACAGAGTTTGAAGTTTGGACGATGAAGGAGTATGGTGTCGCAGGCTCGTGGACTAGAGCGTTTGTGATCGACACCACCGCGTGGGGCGTTTACGGGCGTGACTTTTCTTTCACGCCCGTGTTTTGTAGGAATAATGGGGAGGTGGTGATGGTGTGTGGAAAGGGCTATTTATTATTCCATGATTTGGTGACGAAGAAAGGTAGAGTTATCTTTCACCCGACACTCCAGCTTCCGTCTAAGGCAATGGCTCATATTCCTTCCTTAATGCCTCTGAAGGATGTTGTCAGAGATACCAACATGGAGGTGCTAAATGTGACACCGAGGTACTTTTTCTGAAAATAAGAAAGTTTTATATAAATATTTTTTTTGAAATATTGCTTTTGTATGCAGGTTTGTGGATCCATGTTTGAACCCGCGTAACTACCTGTCCCTGTGCAAGCGTTACTATGAACTATAGGCTGCTGCTAAATTAACCTCTGGTTATCGCGATTCGTGATATAACAATTTGTCTTTTCGGGCTCTACTTGTTTTGCTGAAGAACTTTTGTTGTAATGTCATTTGTGAACAAACAATTTGGTGGTTAGCTTTGTAGGTCATGCTGATGCATGCGTTCATGTGGATGCTATGTTATGTTTATCTGTTTTTGGTTTTGGCTTTTGTGGTATGGTTCAGGTTGAAGTTGAACCACAGGATGCATGGTCCGGGCTTTGTTGTTGCCATTTGATATGACTACTGTCTAGCTGCATATTGGTTCGGTCAAGACCTTGCGAGCTTCAGTCATTGTATGAGATCGATCTGTGTCAGATGTAATTCAAATAGGAACGAAAAGTGACATTTGTAGGAGCAATAATTTATCTGATTAAATAATACATGTTATGATACTAATTTGTTATTACAATCAGTTTTGTTTATCAATATTACATAATGTTTTCTGATGTGATTTTGACATGTCTTGTTAACTTGATGGTTGAGAATCTTTATAATGTAGGAGTTCAGTTTTAAATAAAATTAATAAAAAAAAGTAAAAAAAAACGCATTTTATATTAAATAAAATATGGAAAAAAGAGAGACTAAATCAGACAGTGTTCACAGTTTATGACACGGCATGTTAATACGAATGACTTGACATAAAGTCAAACGAGTTAAGGCTGTGTTAAATTGATTTAAGATTATAGGAGGGGTCAAAAAGTGCGTTCAAATAGGTTCAACCCGCTTAACCTGAATCGTTTGTTTAACACAAGTAGTTAAATGGTCAACTTGACACCTTGTTTTTCAAAGCCCCATAGATTAATATTTTTATAAATAAAATAAAATATAAACATATGAAATGAAATAATAATAATAATAATAATAATAATATCCTTTTGTGTATTGCTTTTGTTCCACACTCCCTTCCTCCCTCATTCTATCTGGCCGCCGGTTGTCTGTAAATCGTTCCGGAGGCTGCTGCTTACTTAGGTATGTGGTTTAGGGTTTTGAAATTACCTTATTATTATTATAAAGGTAGGTGTAATTGTTGTTTATTAGGCTTCATTTGTCGCTAATTGTTGTTTAATCGTATGCATTTATTGTTGTTTTGTGTAATTCTCTGATAGAAGAGAATTTGGGGATTTTATGTATGATTCAATAATAATCATATTAATTAACTGTAGGTCCAGTTAACACTCATGACTCTCACTAATTCCAGTTTTAAATGATTGCTTCTTACTTGTATAGACAAACAGTGGGAATTAACACTATGATTATAATTACTTTGTTAACTTTATATTTAGAATTACTTTGTTTGGCTATGAAAGTTAAAATGGATATAGAATTTGTACCTATTTACCTCTTCCAACATTGTTTGTGACTTTATTCTTACTCTAATGTAATATTTGACCTTATGTTTGGTATGCTTTCTAAAATCTTAAACATATTCCGTGCTTCGTTTCTAGGTTTGGCTAATGGCAATTGTCGATAGACATTAAACTCAAGAGAATCCTCACGAAAGATGGCAGCTTTAGCAGCAACCCGTTTTCTTTTTCTTGTTGGAGATACACTCTCCGTCAAAAAACTCCCAAAGATTTCAAAAACCGCTTCATTTCACAGAAGCGCGTACGTATTGAACCGGTTTGGTAGCACAAATGGCCCGGTAACTCTGAAAAGCCTTGGATTCAAGGACGAGGACGAACCAACAACAAGGTTTGAGAAAGATAAGGTTAGACAAACAGTTTCTACTCTTCAAGTCATCCACGATCAACTCGAAGAAGTCAAAAACAAGAAAGTTAAAGTCAAACCACAAGCCGTTGCTTTTGAAAACCCAGTACAAATCGAATCCGCCCCGTTTTCTGCCAAATCATTTTCTGAACTCGGCCTTCCTCCGTTATTAATCGAGGCTCTAGAAAGAGAAGGCTTCAGTGTTCCAACCGATGTCCAGTCAGCATCCATCCCAACAATTCGTAATAACCATGATGTCGTGATTCAATCATACACGGGGTCCGGGAAAACTTTGGCCTATGTTCTTCCAATACTGTCGGAAGTGGGCCCACTAACGGGCTCGCCCGTAAACAAAGAGTCCGGAAAGAAAACTGATGTTGAAGCGGTGATTATCGCACCTTCACGGGAGCTCGGTATGCAGATTGTGAGAGAGATTGAGAAGCTTCTCGGGCCCGAAAATAAAAGATTTGTTCAACAACTTGTCGGTGGTGCAAACAGGTCCCGCCAAGAAGAAGCGTTAAGAAAAAATAAGCCCCTTATCGTTGTCGGAACACCCGGTAGGATTGCAGAAATTAGCTCAGCGGGGAAGCTTCACACACACGGATGTCGGTTCCTAGTTTTAGATGAAATTGATCAGCTTTTATCGTTTAATTTCCGTGAAGATATGCACCGAATAGTTGAACACGTTGGGAAGAAACCCAATTCGGGCCCGGCCCGAAACTCAGAAACTGCAGTCAAGAAACGGGTCGAGAGGCAAACGATCATGGTGTCTGCAACGGTCCCATTTGCAGTAATAAGAGCAGCCAGGGGTTGGGGTCGAGACCCGTTACTCGTGCAGGCTAAAAAAGTGAGCCCGCTTGAATCCGTCTCTCGCCCACCTGGGCCCGTTAACCTGTCACCTGGACCCAACCCGAGCTCGGATTTGCAGCAGAGTAGTGGGGTTTTAGAGAGTCTACCGCCGTCTTTAAAACATTATTATTGTGTTTCAAGAATGCAACATAAAGTTGACACCTTGAGAAGATGTGTACACGCGCTTGATGCAAAAACCGTTATTGTTTTCATGAATCACACCCGACAGTTAAAAGATGCGGTTTACAAGCTGCAAGCTCGCGGGATGGTTGCAGAAGAGTTGCATGGTGATCTTGGTAAGCTTTCAAGATCCACAATCTTGAAGAAATTCAAGAACGGTGAGATTCGGGTTTTGGTGACAAACGAGTTATCGGCTAGAGGCTTAGATGTGTCAAACTGTGATCTTGTGGTTAATGTGGACTTGCCTACTGACTCGGTTCATTATGCACATCGAGCTGGAAGAACGGGCCGGCTTGGTCGGAAGGGTTCGGTGGTTACTATTTGTGAGGAGTCTGAGGTTTTTGTGGTGAAGAAGCTTCAAAGGCAACTTGGAGTTGGGTTCCAGTGTTGTGAGTTTGTGGAGGGTAAACTTGTTATCCAGGAAGAGAAGTAGAGGTGGTTTTGTTTTTGACATTTTCATTAGTATTTTGATCATGAAACACCTCTAATAGACTAATACTATAGTTTTTGTTTACTACTATTACTAAATGTTTGTAATAATATTGGACTAGTTATCCAGTATTAATATTTTATGATATGTTGCAGTAGTTAAAAACTTGATTTAACTAAAATTATGACTATTAGAAATATAAGTATTTGACATTCAAAAGTGTGCTGATCTTTAATCACAACCAAAACATAATAGAAATTCATGATAAACAATTTGATTCTATTGATGTAGTGAAGGATTCCAACTGAGGATTCATACACACTAAGAAACAAGATATTAGATATTTTCTTCCTTATATCACAAATCAAGATCTTAGGCTCTGTTCAACTCATTGGACCATTTGATTCGGTTATTTGAATGGGTTGATTGGTCTCGGTCATGTTCATAACAATTACTTTATTACATTACAATGAGAGTAAAATCCTCATAAAATCCATTCTTATCCTTCATGTCAAAGAAATGTCCATGACCAATCAAAATTCTAAGAATGTCCATAATTAATACCGTCTCCTTAACCCCACACACACCTTAATTTTTTTGTCAATCAACGATTGATTGTCACTTGTCCCTTTTAACATACTATAAAATATATGACAACTTTATAAAAGAGATGACTACTTTATAATAATACGAGATGACTTTATAAAAGGGAGGATGACTTTGTAAAAATACATGATGACTTTGTGAAATATAAAGCAACTTTATAAAAGAGATGATAACTTTATAAAAATTAGGTAGGAGTCGACGGTTTTAAAGCATGAACATTCTAGAAGTTTTAGCTTATATGGACAGTAAAAATAAACATTTTGGGATTTTCTAAAATTAAGACCTACTTATTAGCTTTTCACCTTGTTATATGTGGTTTTTAAACCATTGTTACTCACCTAAAGATAGAAGTAGAAGGATTAAAGTTGGTGATATATTTATTAATTACAGTTAGATAATTAGGCGCCAATTCTAAATATTCCAGTCCACTCAATTTCATACTTTCAATCTTCATTCATTCATATGATCACAACTGAATCCTACAAACACACACACACACCAACAATAATAATAATAATAATATGCATTTGCAGACACACACTTTCAGCTGTTCTACATATCGTCTCACCAACAATGTTGCCCCTTTCAAAACCCTAGCTCCTCCCAAGAAACCCATTTACGGTATGCTATTAAATTTTATAATTTCGCCCAAATTTTCAATTTTTATTATTGAGTTTTGCTCATCTGAGTTGTTGCAGGCACCGGAGTTGTTTTCCGGCAAACAGGATTGCGATTGTTTCCGGGGTTGAAGCAAATGAATCATCCAGGTACATTATTAATATATCGAATTCAAGCCCGAATGATTGATTATCATTATCATTATCATTATCATTATCATTATCATTATCATTATCATTATCAAGATTGCTTGCTTGTTGGTTACCCTGTGTTGTATAATTTTTAAAAAGAATGCAATTGTCTTCCTTCTAACTCTTAGCTAAATCTATATATGCTTTTAAGGTGTACATAGAGAGCGAAAAATGGTCATACGGGTCGTATGGCCTTTGTCAGGCCGCTGTCACATTATGTGTCAGTCTGATACATCAATGACCATTATGATTTGTAATAACACCGACTCATACTTCCGTATAAACATTTTGGTCCTTATAAGACCTCATGTGGCCAGTATGACTATATGGCTTGTATGATTTGTTAGCAGTGTGCACTGTCACTTCAGTTGCTTCTGTGTTAGTCTAACACATCATACGGGCTACGGCCCGTATGATTTGTAAGAACAACTCATATATATGGCCTGCACAAACATTTTGGTCTGTATGATTAGCCACCGTTAAAACTCATATGACCTTGTGTACACCTCACACAGTGGTGTATAGTTAAAAACGCCGCTAGTGTGTGTAAAGTCAATTTGTTTGATTGAATAGACAAAATGTTCAATAAGTGTTTGATGATCTTTGTCAGTTGCAATGTTTTACAATGTTTAAGTTTGCTCTTTGTTGGAAATCTAGGTGCTATAAACTCGTCTTCTGAGGGACAGAACCCTAGCACGAGTCCACACACAATGAGGTTAGTCATTGATTTGCTATGATATTATGAGTATTATAAAATGGTGGATGTTCTTTAAATATGCATTTTGGTTCCTTTTTTTTGTAGAAGTGTTGTAGAACACATATGTTTGATTAAAGCAAAGGAGGATTTATCCGACGAGGATGAAAAAGACATGCTAGATTTTCTCTACACCTGCCAATATCAAATGCGTGGCATTCTTGCAATCTCGTTAGGTAAAGTTTATTATCGTTATGTATCTTTAAATGCGTATTTTTTATAACTGTGAGAACCCATCACCTGAAAACTCACGGGCCCACCAATATCCAATGGGACCAGGTAAACCATGTAGCTTGCGCTGGCAGGTGGCATTATTATTATTATTATTATTATTATTATTATTATTATTATTGTTGTTGTTAATAGCCCTGCTTGCGGTGCGCACATATGATGTATATATGTGTGAACCCTCGGGTGGGCAAAAGTGAAATTGCACTAATTTTGACGTTATTTTACTAATCTCGTGAAAATAACGTTAAAAGTGACGGACGGTTAATCAGGCATCATGTAGTGGCGTTGATAGCTGAAAGATAAGGGTACATGCACCGATCAGCCGGTGTCCCGATGATTGAGTGCTATGTGCCTTATGTCCAAGGCTTGATGCAAAACTACTATCGAGCCGGGGGTCTCACCGGAAGCAGCCTCTCTATCCCTATGGGGTAGAGGTAAGGCTGCCTACATCTTACCCTCCTCAGACCCTACCATAGCTTTGCTATTGGTGGGATATACTGAGTACGATGATGATGATGATGATTATTATTATTGTTGTTAATGTTCATGAGATATCCTTATTCATTTTTCTTTTTCATGTAGGCCGTTTATCGTTTCAAAATCTTGAAGGTTACACACACGCGGTCTTCATGCGTTTTCAAAAGAAGGAAGACCTTGCAAAATTCTATGAGAACTCGTTCTACCTGGGAGTCTTAAAAGACCATGTAACGCCTTTTGGTCATGTACGCCCTAACATGTAAACACCAATACTCTCATTATCTTCGTTTTATGTATTTATTATTATTATTCGTTTGATATTCAAGTTTAACTTGTAATAAACTATATTATATGTTTATATTCACAGGAGTTAGCTTATTTTGACTATGAATCTGAAGTAGAAGACGATATTCTTCCTATCTTTAGGAAAGGAGAGGTTAGATATTTGCTAAAAGTATTTGAAAGTAAGTTAGTTTGACTTTAGTTGACCATGAAAACCTTGGTCGCAGGAGTTCAACTTTGGTGTTGAATATATACTTCTTATTACATTTAAAGAAAGCTCGTTGGGTGACGTGGCAGATGATGCGTTAACGTCTTTTGCTAAACTAGTGATGGAATTTCCTTCATTAGTTGTCCAGTTTACAAAAGGTATTGTCAATATATTCTTGTTCTCTTATACTGTTATACACAAGGTTAATCTTCAAAGTCAACCCTATGACTTCTGTATATATGGTTATGCAATAGTGACTTTCAGGTTGAAATTTGAGTTATTTTGACTTTCAGGTTCAAACTTTAATTCAGGAAGCAAAGACTACACGCATGCTGTTGTGATACGATTCCGATCATGTGAGATTTTTCTCATATCTTTCACTTGCAAACCTTTTGACTTATGGTATTTTGTAGCTGACTATTTTGGTCTTTTGCAGCCGATGCGTTTGAGATTTTCATGGGCAGTTCAGAATACAAAGATGTATGTAAACTCCATTCTTTTAATAATATATCTGCACGGTTAATATGCTAATATTATGACATAGTTTATGAGAAGTTTAAAAAATTTATGAGATTGATATGATTGATGAACATAATGTTTACTAATTTCATTCGATTATGCTATAATTTGAGCAGATTTGGAGGTCTAAGTTTCATCCCATCATTGAGAAGAAACTGTCAATTAGCTTTTCGGTTGATCCAGTTGGAAAGGAGTTAATGTAGCAAGATTCACTGATGTTAGGTTTGCTTCCTGCTGCTTTTTAACTCAGATTATTACCTCCCATAAGTCAACTTCTGATTTTGCATAGTTTGACTTCGAATGCCAAACCGATAGTTTACAAATACCATTAGATTAGCTAATATAAGTTCCAAATAATAGTTGAAACGATAAAAACTTTTTCTTAGTGTAATTATTCTCATTCTCGTCATGAATAAGCGGTTTATATTATTTAATAATTTATAATATTACTAATTTCAGGGTTACATAACAAGCCAGGTTAAAAGATCAATGGATGTTCTGCTTTTTGAGGGAAATGCAGCTGATTTATTATTTCTGCAGATGATTTATTTTGTAATAATTATTCTATTTGCCAAGTTGTATTGATTAATTACTCCATCAAAATTTTGAGGAGTTCAATTTGAAAAACTTAATCCCAAAAATCTGTTGTTAGTTAGATTGGTTTGGTTGATATAGAAACCCAATATTAGAAAACTTGCCTAAAATTGGAGACACGATGGTTCATGAAATACCTGTCAAATTTATTTAACAAAAATAGAGTTTAGACATTTCTTTTGTTTTATATAAGTATCATTATTAGATATTTGTTGACTAAGTAAATAGTTATATTATAATTTAAACATACATACATGATGGTTCATGAAATACCTGTCAAATTTTAAAAAATCACTCTTGCATCAGACTTTAATTCACAAATGCGTGTATCAACTTTTCACTTGCGTATCATTAAATTGTCCTTTCGATGGTAATTAGCTCGAAAAAAATTCAACATGCACTTGAACCGGGCTTACATACTAGCCATTTTCTTTGCATATTAGTCGGAAATGAATGCGTGGGAGGTTTGTTAACGAGAACAATGATTCTAACATGGAAGTCAATGATTAATAGAGCTTTGTTGGTCTACCAACTAAAAAACATATCCTTTATGTTTCAGAAACCTACATAAACTCATCAAACAATCAAGAACAAAAGGAATCCTAAGCGGGTCCTAACATAACGGGAAGAATTTACAATGACTCTAGTTTCTATAGCTTGGGCCGGGTCAAGGGGAGAGCATGAGCTCAGCCCAAGCTAATGAAGTCGCCTTCATCTCCGAAGAAGGTGATGTGTCGATTTTGCTTTCCAACATGGCGCACAAGTCTTTCATTGATGTGTGATCTCGGGGCCTTAAATGAATGCACATAGCAACCACTTCGCAAATCACTTTCAAATCTTCATCATTAAAATATTACAGTGAAGGATCTACAACCGAACCCATTTCATCTTGCTTTCCAATATAATCTTTCGCCTGTTTCAACACCTTATATTCAACGTTTGTTTCTTTATAAAAAAGGCATGTAATAGAGATTTGAATTTCTGACATGACACTAACCACATGTTTCGGTCTGGTCTAAACAGGTTCGGGTCAAACCTGCGAACACATTTATATAAACAGTTTGTGTTCGGGTCGACCTCGTCGGTTCGCGGGTTGAACCATTTATTTCTTTGAACTTACACTATTGGATAGTTCATGCCAAAATTTAAAGCTCAATTTGGGTCAAACTCATGAACACATTTAGTTAAACGGGTTGTGTTTGGGTGGACCTAGTGTGGTGGGTTCGCGGATTGACCCACTTATTTAAAAAAATTAAAAAGATATGTTTTACTTCATAACTTAAACTGATTGGATATTTACACCAAAAAATTACAAGAGAAATGATAAACTAGAATCATTTTTTATTGTTTAAAAGTAATTACATTAAACTTGAAACGCGGTTATATTTTGTTGTAAGTTTGTACTTTTGAGTATCTATGTGCAAAAAAAAAAAAGACTTGTTCAACGAGGCACACGATTGTGTCAACAGCAAAAATCTTTGTCGTGCCCGGTTCATGTGTCATGATTTTCAGGTTAGTGCCACCCGTCAACTCGTGAACAAGGCCCATTTAACAGCTCGGTAACATAATATTAAAATAACTAGAACGAATTTCTTACCCAATCTACCAGACAACCTTTCTCCTTGCAAAAAGAAGGCCGTCCGCTAACGATTTCCAACAGAAGAACGCCAAATGAGAAAATATTGCCCTGAATATCCAGGTTGCGGTCTTCAAACGAGCTTGGAAGAACACAAATATCACCTTCATGGCTGATTGAACGCGAGTTATTTTCTGATCTTGAAATAATAGTTTTCCAGCTTTCAAAATCAACCAACTTCAACAAAGGCAAAATAAAACAAAATACAATAATATCAGGTATAAAAAAAACTGAACAGCTTAATATTGATATCTTTAAAGTATAATACCTTTGGAGAAAAATCTTCGGTTAGATATACCGCACTTGAGTTTAACTCGGATATAGTAAACGGTGGCTCAATTTCAGTGTGAAGATACTGTGAACCTTTAGCAATGCCTATAATAATCTTCATTCTCCTTGACCAACTTAGGTTGCACCCTTCTTCGTCTGCCATAAAATGAATAAGGTGTCCATAAAACAAAATAATACATGTATATGTGGAGCCCGTAGATCACCAACTAGCTCATTAACTAGGGGTGTAAATGAGCCAAGCTAATGTGGAGCTACTTGAGATCGGCTCGCTAAAGCTCGAATATTGAGCCCGAGCCTGAGTCTGAGCCTAAAAATAAGCTTGTCTAATAAACGAACCCGGATAAGTTGCCTGAGCTTCACTTATTGAGCTCGAGAACGCTCGAGAGCCTTAACGAGCCTACTATTTGTGTAAACATTATTTAATACATTAAATATATATTTGTGTAATTAATAAAATTAGTAATTAATATTATTATAAACAAAATTATGATAAAAATAACTAAATGTTATATATAGAATTATATTAATAATTATAAATATACATAAAAAATAATCATAGATGTATATAAATTAATTTATAAATAATAAATGAGCCGAGCTTGAGCTTGGTGAACCACTCACGAGTTGAGCTCGAGCAATCCTTAACTAAACGAACTGAGCTTGAACTAAGGTGAGTTTAGGCACAGCTTGTTTACACCCCTGTCAGTAACTTGGGAATGGGCCACTATGGGTTATGTTTTATCTCTAATGGGTTAAACATGTAAAATAAGAAAATAAAAATAACATAAAACCTCATAAGTTGTTTTATTCAATAAAGTAGATTGTTATTGAAAAAAATGTATTTTTCTACAAAAGGTGTTTTGGGTCAACCTGGCCCATTCAAAAGACACCTGTTTTGACCCATTACCCAACCCGCCAATTTTGCATACACAAAATAAAGAAAAATATATACTTACAATGAAGATGCTCATACAACGTTCCATTCGATGTATATTCAAAAACCAGCATTCTTGTAAACGGACGACTATCTATACAATACCCGAGCAACTTCCCTGTGTTTTCATGATTTAGCCTTGCCAAATCGGTAACCTGGAAAACACGACAATTTAAAAAAAAAAAAAAATTAACTCGGGTTAATAAAAAGGTAAACTTTTTGGTTTTATATTATACGTTAAAATTATACCTCTTTCTGATAATAGAGCTCAAGATAGCCGGTCCAATGCTCTTCTTTGATGCAAAGAGAAATAACAGCAATTTCGGGCCCGCCTTTAATAATTCCTTTGTAAACTAAACTATCGGCTGATGACCCGATAATGTTGCTAAAATCCTCACAAGCAACCTCGAGTTCTTGTCGACTATATTTTGTCACACCATTTAACATGTTGGAATCAATAAAAACCGCCATATGATCTTTGTAACTAGTGGAATTATTCCACATGTTCAAAACATAAGGTTTGCTTTTGCATCTAAAAACGACCGCGAAAATCGCGGTGAGAACAAATGACCCGACTATCACACCCGTCACGACTTCCACAGATAGAATCCAAACGGGCTTGGAATTATGGGTCGGGTTCTTGGATTTTTCTGCAGTGGGGATTCTTGTATCTCGGGCTTTATTTGCAGGTGGAAAATCATCTGTATTAAGAAATTAAAATCAAAGTGATTATTCTTAAATGCCAAAACATAAAAACTAATGAAAAAGTGAGACGTACCGCATTGTTCTGGGGCTCGCTGTTTAATGCCTTTGTAGTGTATGCAAATTCCACGAAAGACAGCCCTGCAAATAAGTAGGTTAGATGGACTGGGTACTGGGACAAACAGTTCACATTGAATGGGTCAAAAATCACCATATTGCGGCTCACTCGAAATCGGTGCGTTTGTAACGAGCCAATCCAGGCCATAATAGTATGTTAACGGGCCGACCCGGGACAATTTTGGCTCGGCTCGTGGCTTGCTCGTCATCTGGCTCGTTCGTTGGCTTGTTTATATTAAAACGCACGTACACAAAAACACACACTCTAAGCCGTATACCTTTTAATGAAAATTCTCTTAATATTGAAAAATCTTGTTTGGTTCATTTAAAAGTAAACCCAAATTGTAACATATACAAATTAGAATACAAAATTATAGCCCAAACTATAACACACACACACACACACACATATATATTAATTCTACATTATGTGTATGTTACAAATATTAATTTTAGTTCTTATACATATCAACATGTATAAATATTAAAAAATATATAAAATTTGAAAAATAAACATGTCGGCTCGACGAGCCTCAAATTGACTTGAACTTTTGATGAGCCGAGCTAAACCTAAACATTTCAGCTTGTTAAAATAAACGAGCCGAGCAGGCCCGTTTCAGTTTGTAAAGTAGCTGAGCTCGAGCCCACCCTGGCTGATCCATGGACAATTTGTTATATGAAAATTATGATAAAGCAGTTTTAAATTCTTGTATTAAAAGATTTAAGACAACTTTCAACCATGTTTCTACTTTTTGGTAAATTTTATAATTTGGGCCACTTGACATGTTGAGTTAAAAACAGCCCAAACCGACCCATTAAGTAAACGGGGCCACGGCCCACGTGTCACTAAAGAAAGAATATGTATACCTTGGAAGATATTCCAAACACTTGGGTATGCGTCCACTGAGAAAATTATATGAGAAATCCACATTTTTAAAGGGCGGTAAACGACAAAACCCCTTTTTACTATCACCCGAGGCGTTAGCATAGGCACCCGGAATGGTCCCACTCAGCTTATTTCTGTCCAACCGAAGATCTTGAAGGTTTTCAAGATTCCCGAGCTTGAAAGGCAATTTACCCACGAGCCTGTTTGATCCAAGATTTCTGTACCAATATAAGTCATCATTACTTGAACTAAATCAAATTATATTATAAGCTTGACTTACATTGTACTGATGTTGACCAAATTCCCGAGTTCAGCAGGAATCGGCCCGGAAAGCTCATTGTTCCCCAAATCTAGAACCTTGAGGGACTTCAATGATCCAATTGACACAGGAATTGTACCAATGAGTTTGTTACCATGTAAAATCCTACAAGAATTACAATTTATTAATCCCTTTTTTTATAATAATTTTAATATTATTATGAGATGTTGACAGAAAGCATACAGTTCTTGTAAAGAAGAAAGCTGAAAAAGCTCTTCAGCAATGAATCCTTTGATGGAAGAACCAGAAATGTTACTGTAAATTAACAATAATTAATTAACAATTATTAATATGATTAAATATTAAATATAAAATATTGAAATGGAAGTTAGTGTTCTTACAGTTTTACAACAAGGGTCTTCATCAATATCATTCCAGTTTCTTAAAACCAGTAAAGGGTCCTCAAAAATACCTTCTTTGAAGGAATTCAAAACATCAACTGCAAATTCAAGAATTAGGTTAGGTTAGGTTGCATAAACAACAGAAGAGTGTTTCTTGAATTAACAGTACATACCTTCAATTGACTGAACAGATTCGTAAACAGGTAGTAGAAGCCCTAAACCAAGACACAAGAGTTGAAATTGAATCAATTTCTTCATATTTCCAACAAATTTGCACTCAATTGAACATTTGGGTGAAAACCCTAAATGGGTAAAAATATTTTTAGGCGGCAAATTCAACAACCCAGGAAATTAAAGACTGTAATTAGTTGGTGAAGTGGAAATGAAATGAAGAACACCCAGTTGATGGAAACTTGGATTTGAAGTGAAGAAGGGGTTCAAGATTCTTTCTGTGTTTTGGTATTAATTGATTGATTAGTGGGAAATTAAGGAAGTGAAGAATAATATTGATGTTAATTTCATGGTGTAATTTGACCAGAAAGAAAAGGAGAGAGGATAGTGGGGTGGAGTTGGGGGTTAATCACTTGCTAATCATTGTAGAATAACATGGAGTCGATGGAACCTTGAAGAAACTAATTTTAATTCATAATAATAATAATAAAGATATCTTAAAAACAAAAGATAGTTTTTCTTGTAGAAAGACTTAGAACCCAAATTCGATCCTCAGTTGTAAGTTAGGCCTTCTATAAAGTTATCGGTTTGGATTTCGAGCCCACATGAATTTTCGTCTCACAGTGTGTTATGTTTGAGAGTTTTGCTTTTGTGGCGGCACAACGACCGTCAAGTGACAGTCGACGGTATGGTTTCTCGGGAGAACACCCAAGCCAAACTTTGAAGTCCGTGTGGGCCGATTAAGACAACAAAGTCTGGCAAGAGTAGGGTGTTGGGGCTCTCAAATTTGAAGAGTGTGATAGCTTAAATATAAAAAAGTCGTCGTTCTAAAAAAGATAGTTTTAATGAAATATATTTGTCGAGTTTCAATGACCTAAAACTTTTTGGTGTTTTAATGCACTTGTTACAATAAGCCAGAGAAAAAGATAAAAAAAAATACAGTCCCAATGTAAACCAAATGGTTATCAAAATATATCTGTTTCTTTGTTTTTTTTATTATGTAACGTTCAAACACGCGCGCTATAAAGGATACCAAACAAAAGATAAAACCCAAAAAATATAACGTGTTAGATCAATATGTGAGTTAATTAAAAATTTATAAAATTATTAAAAAATAAAAACAAAACTTAAAGAATAACGTGCTCGATTTGTTCTCATCTCTATTATCCACATTCTTTCCCGTTTACACATGGTTTACCCTTATGTGAGCTTGTTTATAAATAGTTATATAATTTAGTTATAACTCATACGGTAAATTTTGTATTCAATTGAAACGAGCCAATTGAACGAGTTTCTCCTAACTCGAGCTCGACTCGTTTTAAATGAATGTGTTTCGAGTGAGGAGTCGTGAGTTTTTAACAAATTTTGCTTAAAATATTAACGAATTCTATAAATAAAGTCTCCAACATGGAGGGGTCTATTTAGAATGCTTCCAAACAAGACATTACAATAATGAAAGGCTTATTATGTTTCAAAATAAATTATTAAATATTTACTTTTCAATCATTTTCAAAAAATAAATACGAGATGGTTTAATATATTATATTATATACATTCATAGCCGTACGTCGTTTTTAGATGTCACTTCCGAGTTTTTATTTCTTTCTTTTTATTTAATAAAAGAAACGTTTTGACGTTGATATATAAATAAAATACATTACAAGTTGTGAAAGAGAATTTTTTTAGTTAGATATTTTGTATATAAATAATTATATTTGTATAAACTATATAATCAATAGTTGGGTTTGTGTTACTTTATTGAAAACTTTGCAAGGAGTTTAGATATATTTAAAACATAGTAAAAATAATTTAAATAACTTATGTTTAAAGTAGTGAGTTTTATATGATAGCTGAAAAGATGGGTAAAACTTATCCTATATAGGTGGACGGATAAACTATAGTGGTTTGTAAGCAAAGACTAATATATAATGAGCGTCCAATTTCAAGAAGTACGAGATACACATAAATAATATTATAATTGTACAATTGTTAGATGTGTACATAAGCCAAATATAGAAATGAGGGGGCAAAACCAGATAACATGTTTTGTCTATCTTTATTTAGAACGACAATTAGGCCAGTAATTTTGTAAATGAAATGAACACGGACATTTATTTGGACAATATAGTTGTATTCATGTTTGTTCGTTTAAAAAATGAACATGCTCGTGTTAGTTCATATAAAATCTAAATGAACATAATTGAACAAAGATAAACACACTTAAATGTACATAGACAGACAAATATAAAAACATTAAGTGGTTGATTCATCAAAAGATTCATAAAAAAATCATAAATGACATAAATAAACGTTCACGAACGTAAATGAGAGAACAAAACACGTGTTCATGTTCATTCATTTAATTAAATGAACACAAACTATTTATTCATGTTCGTTCGCATATTAAATTAACGAATATAAACGAACTTTCTGCCTAACAGTTCATGAACAATTCACTGCGTGTTCGGTTAGTTTGCAGGCTTAACAACAGTGATTTTATAAAATACAAATGACTTCCAGCAAGAAGCTAAAAGCAAGAAAATGATTAGAACATAAAATGAAGAAAACTAAGGTGTTGTTTGTTTTTTCAGAGGTAAAACATCTGCAGTCTGCGGACGATATCTGCAGGCATCTGCAACAGAAAAGGTGGACCAAATATTTGCAGTCTGTAAGAAAAAGAGTGTTTGTTTTTTAATGGATGGCAATGAGCAAATCATGGAGACTTTTTCAAAAAGTATTACTCCTTGATCTACTTGCTCCTATATCATCATCATTAACAATACAATGAAAACTTTTTCACAGATTAATCACCAAAACAATGGAAATATATCAATAACAAAGCCAGATTTCATCAGGTCTTCCAATAATACCCTTAATCAACAGTCCCATCTTCTTCAATTCAACAAACCAACCACTGGTACCGTCAATCAGCTAACCAAATTCACCTATCTTAATAGAATCTGTTACGATCACATCTAACATAATGAGAGGGAGAGAAAGAGAGAGAGAGAGAGCGGCGGTGGAGGAGTGGAGGCGGCAGCGCTGGAAGAGTGGAGGCGGAGGCGGAAGTTAGGGTTGGAGATGGAGAGAGAAGGAGCAGTTATGTAGCCCATGGAAGTGATCTACCTCAAATTTTTAAGTGTTTTCCCATGCTAGACCTCATAGTCATAGCCATAGGAATTTACTTATGACTATAATATTCAAAATTTCAAGTGAGACTCAAATATATAGTTAAATCAATATTTTACTATATCATATATTACATATATTATGGTATTGAAAAATTCGTACATGAATAAAATACAACATAAATATATAAATATGCTAATGCTATTATATCATCCTCATGATTAATGAGCACCTTGAGTGCTCGAATCTTCTTTGCTCGGACCTGGCTTCTCATAGGAGAATTTCATACGCAATATTACACTTACTTCAGTAGGTTCAAACCTAACAAGATCACCTGGTTTTAAGTTATAATCAGCGAGAACTTGACCAAATTGCGTGAAAACATAGTTGTTGTCTCTATAAGCTAAGCATATGGTGTTGCTTCTGTTTTCATGGACCAAATCAACTTCAATTTCCTCCATTTCTTTGCATAGCCTATTTTGCATCTTAACACTCATTTTTGTCATTACAATATGTACACTTGTTGGTAGCGTTACTATTCCATTAAGGTTAGTATCTGTAGTTGATAGCGTTGTGACTACTATGTTTGGGAAAGACATTTTTGTAAAATATGTTTGTGTCAATGCATGTTTGAATGGGTATACATAGGAAGCAAAGCTCAGCGTGCAATATATTTGATATTTATTAATGTTAATAAAAAATATATGAAATGAATATGGTTTTTTTAATTAGTTTGATTAACTAGTTAGAGAAAGTTTCAAATAAGAAGTTTGATTTTTCTAATAAGGATATGAAGAAGGATATTTTAGTCTACTACCTTAATATGAAAACCACTTAATTTAATTTCAAAACCCACTTAATTAATTTTAAAAACCCACTTAAATTTTCACTCATCTTCTACAACCACCACCGCTCATCGCCACCCATCGCCGCCCACCGCCACCACCTTGCCGAAAATGGCCACCGGAAAACACACATTGGAAAACACAATGAAAAAAACACAACGTATAAAACACAATGGAAAAAACACTATGAAAATAAAAACACGACAAAAACACAATTAAATAACACAATGCAAAAAACACTATGAAAAAATAAATACAATTGTATAACACAATTTTGTAAAACACAACTTTGGTAAAACACAATTTGTAAAAACCCACAATTTTTTTTAATTTTATATAGCAATATGGTACTCATAAAAAAGATAAAAAAGCACTCGTTATTAAGGTGAAATTGTTTTAAAAAAAATGTCGTATAAAAAAGTTATGGACGTTTTAAAATGATGTGGGAATTTGACATGTGTCTTGCATGTGGAGAGAGAAAGTCAACAAATGTGTTATCCCTATTATGCACCTACCCTTGTTTTAACCTTGATTTTTTCTCTAATCTAATCTAACCATTCAAGTATAAAACGAATGGACAAGATTATTTTATATCCTTCCTACAAAAACTAATCTTCTTATTATAACTCAACCAATGACAGAAATACAAAATATATTATGTATTAATAATACGTAACTAAGGGTTGATCAAGAAAAACTTTTCTAAAAAATTAATATAACTTAATAATAAGTTTGTATGTCAGATTCTCGTTTTTAATCCAAATTTTATTTTCTATTTTTAATCATTTTGGTTTTAGTCTCATTTTCATTCAGTCACTTAACCCCGTTAGTACTTGTTAGTCATTCCCTTTGTGCAAGTCATATATGATATTTGAAAAATCAAAATAAATTTAACCACTAAATAGATGTTAATTAAAAAACTAAGCTCTCAAGGTTAATAAGAACACCAGTAACGCAATGTGGTTTTTCTTCTACACGTCCATCATGGCATCCATTTGTGGGGCAAACGAAAAAATATTGCATTGGGACTACCTCCACATGTTGGAGGCGCTCCTCATTAAGTGCGCCTCAAATGCGGGTATGGTGGACCATCTAATAAAAAAACATTTTTGTGTGGATATAGTGGGGTGTTTGCTGGAAGAATGGGTATGACAACACACAAGGTAAAATGAGTTCTTGAGAAATATGGGTACAAATCTGATATGACGGCCGACTAGACATATTCATGGGAAGAATCGGGTGCCAGCATTGCGGATAATCTAATGTGCTTACAAATTTGTGTTAACTTTATGCATTTCCCTGTTATGGGCAGAATTGATGTACGAACTTTCTATGTTGGTTATCTTTTGGATTTTATCATTTTATGTTTAATCTTTAATGTTTGTAAATTGAAAGGGTCATAAACAAGTAATCCTTTGGTTTGGTATGCTTGACGTTTAGTGTTTGTTACTTGTAAGGGCTATGGACCCACTATGATGTGTTTTTTTGTAAGGCATTTGGTGTTTGAACTGTATTTGTACAACTTTTGGTACTGCAATTTTGATGCATTTTGGAGTGTGTATATTGACAAGTTTTAGATGTGCATACATTTGGCAGCACTTTTGCTGTAAAGTGTATACAGTTTTTGGCTGCATTTTTAGCTATAAAATATATGTTCACTTTTGACAGTTTGGTAAAGTAAAATATGTACAGTTTTGTAAAGCATTTTCACTCATATATGTCAATTTATTTGACAAATATTTAAACTTTTGTCAATTTATTTTGTAGTTATTCAAAAGTGGGTTGCGGCGCAGCTTATTGTCTGTCATTTTATTGCAATCGTTTTGAGTTTATTAATGAGAATATATAATGTTTAATTATTGATTGTATGTTATTAAGCTTTTTTTTAAGCACACTAATAAAAGAAAACTGAAAATATTGTCTGTAACCTTGAGAGCTTAATTTTTCAATTAATATTTGTATAACTTGTCATATCGATTTAATTACCATAATATTCATCCCACCTAAATACCTTTGACGTGTTTTAGAAAAGATAAGGCTTTGTTTTAAACCAATAGATGATTATCTGAGATCCGACTCACTAACACGTCAAAGCGGACGAGTTTAAACAAACTTAAGCACGAGCATGAGCCTAATTATAGCTAACTACTATACGAGCTCCGATCCAGCTTTATATCCCGAGCTTGAACAAGCCTACAATTTCAGGCTCATGCTCGTGCTAGGCAGTAGGCTCTCGTAAATTTCTTAACGTCGACTTTCATGAGGACGAATATAATAATAATAATAATAATAATAATAATCTATTTATTCTAAGAGCATCCACAACAAGGGTACAATACCCTAGGTTTGAATGAGTTGGCAAGAGAGACAAACAAGAGTGAGCTTGATATATTGTTGTGGGTGCAAAGTTTGTGAGAGCAGGTTTGAATATGCAAACCTACAACAAATAAGTTTGTGGTGGGTCCAGTTTTTCACCCTCTCACATGCATATGTATATATTATACATATATAGTTTTAATAATATTTTAATGAGGTTTGTAAATGTTTGTTGTTATGGAAAAAAGTTAGGGTTTTTAAGAAAAGTTTGGAATCTGATGTGACGTTGATGTGTCGGTTTGTGACGGTTTGTTGTTGTGAATGTTCTAATAAAAGACTACTTAATTTTGCCACTTGTCAATCTCATAGTCTTCCTCATCTTTTTTTCTAACATATTTTAATATATGGTATCTTATCTTTAAATCAAATCAATATATAAATTCAAGTTTCTTTTTGTTAAAGGTAACTCTTAATCAATTCATTCATTAACATTAAATGGTAAAATAAGCAAATAAGGAAATTTTAACATTGAAATTGCAACCCTGATATAATAAAATTATCAATTCATTGGTAATTGCAAATTAAAGAAAATAAAGGCGAATAATTGTCTAAGAATCTGGATTTGTATAGTAATAAACTACAAATTGTTTTTAAACAGGGATTTGAGCAACAATACATAATATTTTATATAAGATTGATTTCAGATTTTGATTAAAATTTTCTCATATGAATTTGAACTCAGGATAATGTATATTTTCTTAATTTTCTCCAAATATCTATTATATATATAAACGAAAACATAAAAATCATGCGTATCGCGATGTGGTCGCTCCCTCTTTTTTTGGAGTTACCAGATTTGCTTGATTTTTAAATGAAGACTTCTCATGCATTTGACCCGAATTCACGGGTATAAGTCTTACCAAACCCATATAATTCTTAAACGTGTTATAACATCTCATTAAATTAAAAATTATTCTCACCAAATTATTGATGTGAAACTCTTTTAAAATAGAATATACTAAAAATTGTCATATGATTTTTTTAAGATATTATTATAATTAAGAAACAAGTTTATAGTAAAAAAAAGCGGGTCTTGAGTCTCATAAAACCCAAATAACTTTTAAACCGAGTTATAACATCTTAGTTATCTGTGAAACCTTTTTATCATCAAACTCTAAGTATATTATAGATTTCCTTACAATAAATAAAAGGAAACTCAAAACAATATATAAATATTAAAAACGAGCCTGGGATAAAAACCAGTAATAATAATAAAACACGTTAACGGATTTCCCTCCATTTATTTATCTCCACTCCACACAATAAACTTGAAGCTGTAACCGCTCTTAATTTCAATATGCAACTGCTTCTTCTCTGAAATCATCTTCATCAGCCATGGTTGCTCACTTGCTACTCGTCTTCTTCATGCTTCCACTTCCTACTCTATCACTACCAGGTTCACGTCTCATCTGTAATTCATAATAACATATACATATTCAAAGTTTTGTGTATTTACTGTAAGTTTTCATGCAGATGATATGCCAACACTTGCATTTAATTTTGTGGATTGGGGAATTGTATTTAGAGCAGGTGAAACTGCAGCTATTAAGGTTGATGTATTGAAAGATTTCAAGTCCGAACAAGACAAACACTCTTTCAATCCAGATGTCTCAGTGAATGGTGTCATGGGGAACACTAGTCTTATTACTGACCTTCGCTTTGACCGCGTTAATTGGACGATTTTCTTTATGCCCATTATGGGAGGCTCCTTCAATGTGCTTATTACCGATACTCGTTTCGGTGTTATGGATTCTAGTTTGCAGTATTATGTTGCACCAGGTTTTTGTTACACTTAAAGTTCTTTATTTTACTTGTTTATTAACCACCTTCTTGTGGTGTGCACATATAATGTATATAACATATGTGTGGGCCTTCGGGGGCAAAAGTGAAATTGCACAAATGTTGACGTTATTCTACTAATTTTGTGAAAATAACGTTAAAAGTGGCGGATGGTTAATCATGCATCATGTGGTGGCGTTGATAGCCGAAAGACAAGGCCACAGGTACCAACCGGCCAAAGTCCCGATGGTTGAGTGCTATGTGCCTTATGTCCAAGGCTTGATGCTAAACAACAAAATTAATGAGGCAGCTCAACTAAGCTTGAGCTCGATTTTGAAGTTAAACGAGCCTAAAATCGAGCCAACGAGCCGAGCCATGGCCGATTTTGGCTTGGTTACAAAAATGAGCCAACTCAGCTCAGTTTGTTTCAAATCAAGTTTTTTAACTAGTTTTATTCGAGCTTTTCTCGAGCGAGCCCAAGCTTCGAGCCGCGAGCTTTTTGAACAGCTCTCACTTTCACCGAAAGCAGTCTTTCTATTCTTACGGGGTAGAGGTGAGGCTGTCTACATCTTACCCTCCTCAGACCCTACCATAGCTTTGCTATTGGTGGGATTTTCCGGGTACGATGATGACGACGACGACTAGTAATGCTCAATAGTATGGTTTTTTTTAAATGTAGGACCAATATATGAACCTGGTGGTGTTGTGTCATGGATGGGTCACATGCATGATTTTGTAGCTGGGACAAAAGCTTCAGTCTTCATACTTCCTAAAGATGCATTTGGGAATAATGTTACACGCATGACCGAAGGAGAAATTGTTTACCATTTTGAAGTCTATGCAACAAGTTTAAACGGGTCGAAGGCAGAGTTAGTGGATATAAGCAACAAAGGATGGGATGAATTTGGTGGTTATGTCTGCATTGAATTTGTGGCAGTCACAGCAGGACATCTCTTGGTTCACATAAAACACAAAAATAGTTTTTTAATTGGTTCTCCATTGTCTTTAACAGTCCACCCTGGTAATTTATGTAACATATGTTATTTATAGTTTATGATCAATTTGTTGATTATATATTGTTATTGATTTCAAGTATTTGATGAACAGATGTAGTTGATGTTGCAAACTGTTTGGCACATTGGAGCACCGAAACAAAATCTTTTCAACTGTTATCAAAGATGGAAACTTTTATTAGTAAAAGAGATAAATTCGGGAACCTTGTTCCCGGGCTGTATGAATTTGATATTGAAGTTATGGAGAAAGGGTCAACATTGTCTTTACCAATTTGTGAGTCGGGATACAAGGAAGTATCCCCGGGCATTCAATCTTTTTCTTTCACGGTATTTAAACCCGGAGACTTCATTCTCATCATCTCAGATAGCCATAAGAAGAATATTATGAATATGCCACATGAATTTAGTGTCTACATAGGTAAGTTTTTATAGATTTGTCATCTTTCTGCTCAGTTTTCGTTAAAACGATGTGTTTTTTATTGAATAGGGTACTGTGATGATATGCATAGTGTTGTGAATGGATCTGGTTTAAATGATTCTGTTGCTGGCGATGTTTCTAGATTTTCAATATCTTTAAATGATGCTTATCAGTATCCTTCTCCAGTTGAGGTAGAAAGGATTCATGTACAAATTACACTGCCTTCACTCGCTCTTCGTGTAAATCCACAAGTACATCCAAGGGATTCTATTAATGGTATAAAATTTTTTTATCATTTTTCTTTAACGTTTTATTTTTCTTATGAAATTTTAATCTTTTAGATATTCAACAGGTACTCAGCCAACCGGGATGCTAAGTTACGATGCATTTGGTCCAACGGGGATGAGTTATGTTCCGTCTGTTTTCTCACATGATGATGTAGTAAGTACATTTTATGTTGCTTCCACATATATAGTCACATTTACTTTCAATGATTTATGTTTTAGACACTAAATAAGTTTTTTGGTTATTATATTTAGTCTGCCAAGGACTTGATAACAAGGAGCAATGAGTTTGATGTCTCTTATGTGGCTGAAAAAGCCGGGGTATATGAAATTCGTGTATTTTGTGGTAATATTCCACTAAATGGTGGCCATCCATTTATAAAGGTAGTAAGTGAAGGTATTCTAATATATGTAATGTATGTGTGTGTGATTAATTATTATAAATTCTGGAGAATGTAATGTGTTTATAATTTGGTGCAGCCGAGGCGAATCTGTCTATATCAGGAGTTATAAAATACAGGACAAAGGCTTCAGCAGGAATTGTAAATGATCTATTGCTGCGACTGGTGGATTCATTTGATAATCCGATATTGTCACAAGAACGGAAATTGAAATTGGTGATAGCTTCAAAGGATGGCTCTTTCTTTCCTTGCAGGTTTTATGACAATTATGATGGGACTTACAGTGGGTGCTACCAAGCATATAGTCCTGGATATTATGAGTTATGCATTTCATATGCTGGAAAACGTCTCTTGCCTTGGCCCTTTGGAATCCATGTTTTAGATAGTAAGTTTAAAGTTGATTTTAATACATAAAACATTTTTTTTAATTTTTTTTATATTTTTTTAAAGATTGAAATGGTCAAATTATGTAACTTTCAGGTAAGCTGTTCCCTACAGTCCACAATGATACTGCCAGTGTTTGGCAAGATCAGTCCACGGCGTTTAACGTTCTAGAAAATGATATCTTCTTTGACGGAGAAGGAAGACTTATTTCCTTTGAAACGGTATAGTTTGAAGTTTCTGATATTGTCATTAGAGAAGATGAACAAGTTTATATTACTACACAAACTTACAGTTTTACCTTTCGTCCTTATAACAAGCACCATTCTTTACGTTGTCAGAAGTTCTATCCTTTTGATGGATGGACATTAGATGGATCCAGTAATGTGCAACGCATGAGGGCATTTTTATGTAATTAACTCAAAAGATTTAAATAAATTCATAAGTAAAACTTGTATCGTGTCGTTAACGAATAGTCTTGTTATTATTTTTGTTGTTTTGGCAGCCGAGTCATGGATCGCTTTTGAAGTATGGAACAAATCTCTTAAGATATACACCATATAAAGGATATTACGGATACGATAAGTTTGTTTACAGAGTAGTAGATCCACATGGCAACTTTGGTGCTGGTGAGGTGGACATAAATGTCCTCACTATTCCTCCAAAGGTCGTTTCTTCTCCGAAACAGTTGCAGGCAGTTGAAGATGCACTCAGTCCTCGATTCGGGTAAGCTGTCAAATGCTCTAGAAACTTCCAAAATGTTTTGCATTTTGCAGTTCTAATAATCTTCTTTCTCAGTGGTTTTTCTGGCTTTGAGATAGGATATTCAGATCCACTAGAAAGCATTTCTGTTATCCTTACCGCACGAAACGGGACTGTTTTTCTTTCTCTTCTTTTAATACAACTTTGGCATCCAATCTGGAATGAACTTACAGTCACTAAAACAGATGAATGCTTGAATATAACGGGCCGTTTGGAAGTCATTAACTATGCCTTAAACTCACTCCAATACATCGGGTACTACACTACATACGATTGATTAGTTATTAATTTATTATCGAGTGATTGAATGTTTGATTATTTGCATGCGTGTTGTTTACGAAGCAGAAACCCGAACTTCAGTGGCGATGATGTTATTGCGGTCTCCACCATTAATACAAATGGAAAAGAACATTTGGATGTTCCAATACATGTGGAACCGGTTAATGATCCTCCGGTTATTAACGTGCCTAAGTTTATTATACTGGAGAACGAGAATGAAAATAAAGGATTCTTGATATTTGATAGACGACGAGACACGTTTAATTTCTTCATTTGGGATCCAGATCATCATACTTTCCCAGGTACATTCAGATAATAAGTATTCAACTTTTTTTTCATTCCCATATAGGGATGAGATCGGGACTGTACCCGTATCTATATCCGTACCTGTACCCGAAAGTACCCGTACCTAAAATCAGTAAATCTTGGTACCCATACCCGTACCCGAATTATATGGTACGGGTACGGGTACAGGTACAGGTACTTTGGGTACGGTACTCGCTTTGGTACCTCTTTGTTCTTTTAAAAAAAATCTTCACTAAACTAGGTATCGGTAACGATACGATACCGACAATCAGTTATCTATAATACCGCAACCAAAATATAATACCAAAACTAAAAATGAAACAAATCAGCTATATTGTAAAATTCATTTCCTTTTCCTTTTTTTAGTTTGTTGATTCCTCAATTTCTATATAAAAATAAGAGAGAAAGTTAATACATGTTATTTAATGATATATACACGATTACACATACATGAAATAAAATATACGAATACACAATATATGAATATATACATATAAATTGAGAATGAACGTATTCAACTAATATATATTATGTTTTGAAAATCCTGCTTGAAAGTTAAGTCATAAGTGCTAGAAACATAATAAAACCCCTACATATTCTAAATGGGTACCAGTACCCGTAATACCCGTAACTGTACCCGAAAGTACCCGTACCTATAATCAGTAAATTTGCGTACCCATACCCGTACCCAATAGACACGTACAGGTACAGGTACGGATACAAGTACGGGTACTGAACAGGTACGGGTACGGGTATTTAGGAAAAAAATTCATCCCTACATCTAACTCATGGCAGGGAATGAGACTGACTTCCGGGTGATGTTTTCGGTGGAAGTAAGTTCTGGAACATTATCAGCCAAACTGCCAGGTCAGCTTATAAGCACAACTGAAGTGAAAAGAAGCAAACAATGGCAACCCCTTGAAACATTTGTTAAAATCTCAAAACATTTTACTTTGAACAACGTTAAAGGCATTAGATTTCTGGGAACGATTAACGAGTGCAATACTCTTCTTCAGCAACTAGTTTATTATGTGAGTATCAAACTATCAATCATGTTTCATGTTTTTAGTACTTATATATTCAATATATGAACTATTATGATTGCAGGGTGACAAACATGTTGGAGTCCTTAGATTGAGGGTTAATGATATGGGGTGGTACGGTTGTTATCCCAATTGCTCAGAGATGATGTCGGCGCCTCTTATGTCTAAGGCTACTGTAAACTTAATAATAGGAATACCCATGAATTCATTAGTAGCTCATTGTAAGTTGATTTTATTTCGCTTCCGACTTTTACTATTATTATTATTTAATTTGTGCTACTTTAATGTTTACAACATGATGTGCAGCTCTTGGATTAGTGATTGTAATTGAACTCATTGTACTATCTTCACTGGCTGCGATTTTGATGTTTTTCACGTGTAAATGTGTAATCGTTCTTTCACGTGAAAAGAAGAAACGACAAGCAGAGTCTCAGAATCTTCAACTTAATGAATAGATGGTGATTTTTGCCTTCAACTTCTGATTATTTGTTGTATTATCATTTATTTTGCTTTTGATGGTTTCCTTTTGTTTCGTGCAGTCAAGTGAAGAACCTCCCAACATAACGAAACAGTAAGTATTACTAGTTTGTTATTTTTGTAATATGTATTTCACCAATTTACATGTTACTACCTTTTTTTGTGATGGGCACATCATTAGGAGTTCCCATTGATGTTCACCTGGACTTATACTCTTAAAAATGTTGATCAATGAAGTCTGCAATGCATAGTGACTATATGTGTTTTGAGTCAAGCATCATGAAACAAATTAACATGCTCACATGTCGATGATGCCCAACGTGTCGAAACAACTAGACCGTTTTTACAGCCGCCATGATGTTCATAATCAAACTTGTCAACGCCATGTCGCATGGCCATCCAAGTCGCCCCTTTCTTCATTTTCTTTGTAGCTTGCTCATGCCCAACTACTTAATGTGTGTTGTGGATGATATTTAATATCAAAAGTGCAAATGATTATAGAAATGTTGACAAACACCCCCCCCCCCCCAAAAAAAAAATTATTGTGTATTATTATCGGGAAAATTTTCACAATGACCCAAAGCTAGAAAGAGAAACTCAAAATAGCCAAAATATTTTAAAAATTCGGAAAAAAAAACCCTCCAAATCTCGTCTGGGACGCCACATTGGTAATCATTTTGAATCTCGTCGACTATGTCCAAATTTTAAGTAATCCTGTTTTCCCGGCCAAATTTTAGGAAATCATGTCTGCTTCGTCAATTTTTCATGAAATTTTTTTGTCCTTTTCTTTAACACTACCCCCACCCCACACGTGCGCGCGCACAAACGTATACATACATATATATAATGTTTTATTTTTATTTTTAAAAGGTGTTTGAAAGTGAAAACACCGAATATAATGGTTATGTTTGAAGGATTAGTGAAAATCTGATATGGCTGTTTCTCGCGTTTAAATATGTTTGAAAGTGAATGCACTAGAGAAGTAGGGATGATCTAATTACATGTTTTATATTATTTATTATATATGGTTTGAAATTCTTCACGAAGTAGTGCCGTAGTGGTGATCCCTATAGCCTTAAATGGACAAGAACACATGCTAAAGCCTCCATTTGTACAAGACTTAGGATGACCTAAATAAGACTAATTACTATCAAATCAAACTTTTCTTTAATTAATCATAAATTGATTTTATTGATTTGTTTGTGACTGATCACAGCTTTGATTAGCTGTCAAAGTTGTGACTTTTCAACAATGGTCGCATCTATATCCCTTCTAATACTAGACGGTGTTTATAAATGTAATTGAAGAGTAATCTACCCAAATGTAATGATAATTTTTAGTTTCAGTCGGATGTATATACGATATTTTTAATGTTTATAAGGGTATATATAAAATTATTTCTATTAAGGTAAGTACATGTTAATAGATTATTGAAACACTAATTAGCAATCATATGAGCTTGTATTAAGAAGTTTGACAAATATAATAATCCCATCAACGTCCTACTAGCTATACGTTGAACATACAACCCAACATCTAGCATAATCGCCACCGGGAGCTCTCTTATAGCACAAGCTACATTCCACAAGTCTTCTAAACTAATCATCAATATGATTTTCATATAACCCATGAGACACATTCCACAAGTTTTCTAATCTAACCATGAATATGATTTGCATATAACACAGGAGACAATAATAATCTAACCATCTTTTAATTATAATAATTAAAGCTCATAAACTTTTAGATGCTCGCTAAAAACGTTCAAATAACTGGCCGCTCTAGATTTATTTATTTTTAAACGACAACTTTCATTAAAGTCACTCTAGACTTATAGTTGTATAATCCTTGAGTGTAAACACTTTAAAACCGTGTGAAATATACACATTAGTTTATTATTTCATCGTTTTAATTTATTCCTCCTTAAATTACCTTAAATTAATCAATAGAATTAGAATATAGTAGTTGATGATGCGAAAACGGCCGTACGTACAATTGTCGGATTTTGACCTCAAATATTATTAAATAAAGTTGGTAGAAACTACCAGAAAAGTTATTCCCTTGTGTTTACAAGCCTATTTAATTGTTTTACGTTAGTTTTGATATCTATGTTATTAGCAAGCAAACGTGTTCTGATTAAATTGATAGTACTTAAAAATATAAGGTTACAAGGTAAATTTGTTATTTTCTTAATATATTATATTAGCAAATTAGTCTTCATAATTTGAGGATAAATGTCAAGAGACGTGCGGTATACGTAATTGTAATACATCTATTCATCACCAAATTAGTCTTACTAGTAATTGTTTACAAAATATCGATACTTGTTGTTATCATATTAATTATAGTCTTAGAAAACTTGAAATGTATAATTTATATAATAAGTAACCCAACTTTTATATATATTTTTAGGGGCCGGTTGGTATATATTCTGATTATTAATAGTTAAGTGCATAAAATTAAACTTTAAATCTATGGTTTATACTTTACAGTGAAGATAACCTTCAAGACTATTTAATAATTTGTGGGGTTCTAGATATGGATATCATTTGTCACTTGGACAGACATGAATGCACTTCCAAGAAGCTGACCGAGCTAGCTACATGCAATAATATGTATAAACTAACTACCATTTATGTCTATATATATATATATATACCTATAAAGAAACACTAAGTGACCCCGGCAGATTACGGATAATCTTAGGGTCAAGTAGATGTTTCCCACGAGGGTTAGGTCCGGCAAAGATGGTTATTCTTCTGATGACCTGCAAAACAGACCGTGAGCTCGTCACTGAGAAGGGGGGGGGGGGTACCTCCTTGTGACCACCCTCCGGCGTGAGAATCAGACTAGATTGCTCTGAATATAAATGTATATTAAGAGAAATAGCTAGAGCAGATATGTGATGGTATATGATAGTATATGATACCGTTCCAAGGTGTTGGAGTATTTATAGCCGAAGGTAGGTTTCCAAGCAGGTACAGCCAGCTGTATAATATTTCTTTTCTACCAACTGTGGGCTACGCACGTGCCATGCTGGTGGTTGGTGGGTAGGCAGCGGCTGATAGTGACATGGCCGGCTGTGTACTATTCCTTTTCCACCAACTGCAGGCTATGTACGTGCCACGACAAGGGTTGGTGAGTAGGCAGCGGCAGATAGTGACATTTTGTACTAAAGCGTGCTCCTCGTCGTACTGTTGTCAGTGAGCTGTCACCCTGTGATTGGTTCACGGGCTGCTTTGGTCAGATCTTGTCTATTTTGTCCATACCTTGGCAGGTATAGTACAAAAGATCCTCCAGAAGCGTACGGACTGGCTCATTTGGGCGGGAGTATTCCCGCCTTGCTGATTCCTTCTTCAGGTGACATTACTGAATTATTGAGTTAGTGCCTTGTGCGTGTAGCCTTGCTATTAGTGCGGGTAGCCTTCCCTGATGGCTTGTATCCGCAGCTGCGGGAACAGGCGGGGTACTTCACCATTCGGAGGCTTTTCCTGCGGGAACAGCTGGCGTACTGCGAGTAAGGTCTTCATCTCTCTGAGCATGGTGGGTCCTGCGGAACCAGTTGGTCTTTGCGCACACGTCCTTCTTCAAGGTGAGTCTTGCGGGTCCAACTGGGCCCTGCTGGGACCTACCTCTTCAAGTCCCCCCAGTCCAATGTTCTTCTCATGAATTGTTAATAAGTGAGGTGAACTTTTGGACTTAAGCAAAGGGTTTTGAAAAGGGTTTTTAGTTTTAAGGTTTTCCATGGGGATTCTTCCCGCGGTTTTCCTAATGTCACGTGCAAAAATTCCCGACTTTTCTGCTTGATCTTTGGGTATGATGCGGGTAGGTGTGTAACCTCCTCGCAAGTCAGGAGCGTTGAGTTTCACTTGTAGATTCTCCACGACGTTTTGGTAGTTTTAGACATAGTGATCAATTATGTTAACCAATTCCATCTTGGAGCTTCAAACAATCTAGTTCTCAACGTTCCTGCTATGCGGGGATGTTATTTCCCTTTCCACAAGCATGGCCCAGAAGATCCTTCTTGGTTTTAATTCCCTGCAAGTGCTAAGTATGTGAAGGGTTTCGCCTTGACACTGTACCCGCACTCGTCTTATAGTTACTTGACTTCCAAGGTATTCTTGGCTTCAATTCACTGCAGGTGCTAAGTACGTGAAGGGTTTCGCCTTGACACTGTACCCGCACTTGTCTTACGGTTTCTTGGTTACCAAGGTATTCTTGGCTTCAATTCCCCGCATGTGCTAAGTATGTGAAGGGTTTCGCCTTGACACTGTACCCGCACTTGTCTTACGGTTTCTTGGTTACCAAGGTATTCTTGGCTTCAATTCCCTGCAGGTGCTAAGTATGTGAAGGGTTTCGCCTTGACACTGTACCCGCACTTGTCTTACGGTTTCTTGGTTACCAAGGTAAGGGGGTATATTCCCTCTTATTTTTGAATCTTTGTTTCACGCATATTTTAGTTTAACTTGGCAATTTCTTGAGTAGTTTGGATAAGTTAACCTTTCAACGTGGCAGATGATAGGTTAAAGTTTTGCTCTCTTTCGTGATTGTGCGGGTAAGACCGTCACTTTCACTTGGCTAAACTTTACCTATATCTGACCTGCGTGAAGGTTTTCCTCATTTTTTCCTTAGAAATTTTCTAAGTGTTTTAAATAAGTTAACCTTTCGACGCGCGGTTGTCAATAGGTTGATGTTCAGTTTCCTCTATCATGGTTGTGCGGGTAGGACCGTCACTTTCATTTAGTGGGATGACCAAACTTTACCTATAACTGACCTGCGTGAAGGTTTTCCTCATCTTTTCCTTAGAAATTTTTGCCGTTTCTTGTGTTTATGCAGGTTTTGCCGCCTTCCACACGCAACGACTTACTTCCCCACTTATTTATGCGGTGAATACCGGCATATCAGTGTTTTGAATAAGTATAAAGGTAAGGCTATCAACACAATGTGATAAAGGAGAATCATTTCCATTAGAAGTGGCTCTAGGCCTTTTCTTTATATGTTTGGAATTGATCTACATGTAACATTTGCGTAATTGAGCTCCATTCCATGTTCTTGGGATGGGGGTGCCATCGAGCCTTTCGAGCCGGTATGCGCCCTTTCCCAAAACTTCTTTGATAATGTATGGCCCTTCCCAGACCGGAGCCAGCTTTCCTGGGCGTTCTTGGTTCGAAGCCTCGTTGTTACGCAGTATGTAGTCTCCGACATTGAAGTTGCAGAGTTTTACCCGCGTGTTGTAGTACTTTTGCATTTGTCGCTTGTAGTTCTCTTCACGAGCTGCGGCTAAGTCTCTGCGTTCTTCGGTTAGCATAAGGTCTAACCGTCTTTCCGCATCATTGTCTTCTGGTTGAATCAAGACCCTTGGTGAGGGTAAACCAATTTCGACCGGGACTGTGGCTTCAGTGCCATAAGTGCGGCTGAAAGGGGTTTCTCCCGTACTGGCCTTTTTCAGCGTTCTGTTTGCCCAAAGGACGTGTGGAACTTCGTCCACCCAGCCGGATCTGTGTTCCAAGAGTCTTTTCTTTATGCCGTCGACGATGCTCTTATTTGCTCTTTCCACCTCACCATTACCCTGCGGGTGCGCCACTGAGGTAAAGGTGTGGGTGATTTGAAGTTCTTCCAGCCACTTTTGTAGCTTCTTGTCAGCAAAGTTGGTGCCGTTATCGCTCACCAAATTCTGGGGAAGTCCAAAACGACAAATAATAAATTCCCAAATAAATTTTTTGATATGTTTTGCGGTTGTTTGGGCTAAGGGTTTTGCTTCTATCCCCTTGGTGAAGTAGTCGATGGCTACCACCAGAAACTGAACGTTCCCTGCTGCTGTGGGAAATGGGCCTGTCACATCGATGGCCCACTTCTGAAATGGCCATGAAGAGGTGACTGGAACAAGTTCATTCTTCAGGCGATGCGTGTTGGGTGCGTAGAGTTGGCAAGACCTACACTTTCTGATGTATGCCAGCGCATCTGTATGCATCCCCGGCCAAAAGTATCTCGCGTTATTTAGCTTAGCTACAACAGCGCGTGGACCTGCGTGTACTCTACAGATGCCCTCGTGCACTTCCCCTAGGAGGTAGCCAGCATCTTCGTTGTCCACGCATCTTAGAAGTAGGCCAAGAAAATTACGCCTGTAAAGGATGTCATCGATGAGTTGATAGTTCAGTGCTTTACAGCGTATTTTTCTTGCCTGTGTTTTTGACTCTGGTAGTATACCCGCCGCAAGGTAATTTATTATTGGTTTCATCCACGTTTCTGTGCCGGTTTGGATGACACAGATTTCCTTGTGCGGGACTGATGGTGCTCCAAGGAGTTCAATGCGGATGTTCTTTCCCAAGTGGGTGAAGGCTAATGATGCAAGCTTGCTTAACGCATCCGCAGATTTGTTTTCGCTACGCTTGACGTGTATGACCTTACAATCGTTAAAGTCGCGCATAAGGGTTTTTGCTTGTGCGAATTGTGTCGTTCACGGCCGTGTACGTCCCGTTTATTTGGTTGGCTATTAACATGGAATCCACGTGGGCTTCCAAGTTTTTCACACCCATCTTACGCGCAATTCTCAGCCCGGCCAAGAATGCTTCATACTCTGCTTCGTCATTTGTACTTGGAAAATCCAGTCGAATAGCGTAAGTGTATTCTTGGCCTGCTGGGTTGGTTAGTTTCAACCCTGCGCCTGAGCCCTCGTTGCTGGCTGCTCCATCAGTGTAGAGTCGCCAGACATCATCGATGTCCTGTGCTGGAGAGGGTTGAGCCTCCTCCTGGCACTCTTTCTCCCGCGAAGCGGGGACTTCGGCAATAAAGTCGGCAAAGACCTGGCCTTTTATGGCTGGCCTCGGCTTGTACTTTATCGCGTATTCTCCCAATTCTATTGCCCATTTGGCTAGGCGTCCTGACAATTCGGGTTTGCCTAGAACGTTTGCGAGTTTGAAGTTGGTGAGAATGATGATTGGGTGACCTTGGAAATATCGTCTTAGCCTGCGTGAAGCCTGTACAAGTGCTAAGACTAATTTTTCCAGGGTAGAGTACCGGGTTTCTACGTCTGTTAGGACACGCTAACATAGTAGATTGGCATCTAGATGCCTTTTCGTTCTACCAGCAGGACGGCCCCGGTTGCTCTATCTGTGGCGGAAAGGTATAGGATTAATTCTTCCCCCGCTTCTGGTGCTGTGAGCGTTGGGAGTTCGATCAAGCGTGACCGAATTTCCTGAAAAGCTGCTTCCGCTTCTGGTGTCCAGCGGAAGTGCGTTTTCTTTAAACAGTTTCTCAATGTTGACACGAATGGGAACGACCTATCCGCATGGTTTGCCAAAAAGCGGTTAAGTGCGACTAGGCGTCCATTCAGTGTCTGAGCTTGCTTGATGGTAGTAGGTGATTCCATTTTGATAATGGCTTCGACCTTTTCAGGGTTCGCTCTGAAGCCATCTTTAGTAACAATGACTCCTAAGAACTTCCCTTCTTCCATCCCAAAGGAACACTTGCTCGGGTTGAGCTTCATGTTTATCTTTCTGAGCGTGTTGAAAGTTTCTTCGATGTCTTTCAACATCGATCTGGGTCAGGGCTTTTGATGACCAAGTCATCCATGTAGACTTCCAAGTTCCTCCCAATTTGGGCATGAAACTCTTTGTCCATCAGGCGTTGGTATGTGGACCCGGCATTCTTAAGTCCGAATGGCATCATTTGATAACAAAATGTGCCATCGGGCGTCCGAAATGCAGTTTTGTCCTGATCGTCAACGGCTATGTGGATTTGATGGTACCCCTTATACGCATCAAGGAAGCATTTAAGGCGAAACGGTGCTAACGAATCTACCTTAAGATCAATTTCGGGTAACGAGTAACAATCTTTGGGGCATGCTTTGTTTAAGTCTTTGAAATCTATGCACATGCGCCATTGTTTGTTAGACTTCGGTACCATGACGGGATTTGCAACCCATGTTTGATATCTGCTAACGCGTACGATGCCCGCGTCAAGGAGTTCCTTGACTTGGGTTCTACACGCGTTAGCTTGTTCCGCCCCCATTACTCTGCGCTTTTGAATGACTGGCGTAAAAGCCGGGTCACACTTGAGCTTATGCCCTGCCTTACTTCGAGGTACACCAGTCATGTCAGCTGGTGTCCACGCGAAGATGTCAGCGTTTTTCTGTAGTAAGCGTTTAAGTAAGGTGCGCGTAGGATCAGTGACTGTTGGGCCAATGGTAACAACCTGGTCAGGGTATTTGCCATTGAAGGCCCATTCTTCTGGTTCGGTGATTGTTGGTTTAGCCATCTTTGGTTTGGGTTTTGATGAGACAGATGCGATGCATACCTGGGGAATACCGGTGATCATCGCTACACCCTCAGCTGTTGGCCATCCCATCATGCCGTGGACTGAAGATACCACGGCATTGAATCTTGCCATCCCGTCTCTCCCGAAGAGAATGTCGTATGTGTGGTGTGGCTTCCTCATTACGACAAAGTCCACGTCTTCTGTGCGGGAGTGTTTCCCGTCTGTGAGAATGACGTGGAAAGATAGGATGCCCAGGGGGGTGTTTGTGCTGCCGTCGAACCCTTCCATCGAGGCGTAGACCGTTTCCAGGCGTTCCTTGTCTTCGTCGTCTAGCTTGTCGAAGAACTGCCTGTACATAACCGTTGACGAGGCGCCGTTGTCAGCAAGAGTGCGGGAAGTGATGTAGTGCCCCAGCTGGCTTTTGATGACGATAGGGCCTTCTTTGCTGGGTCCTCCTGGCACTCGCGGGTAGCGCACCTCAGCTTCCTTCCACGCGCATGGTTCTGTCGTTCGTCTTTTTCTTCCTCTGACGTTACTATGAACCATGTGGATGCTGATGTCAACGGGCTTTCGTCCGTTGCTTTTGTATCGGTTATCATTCTTCCCTCCATTCTTGATTGATGCCACAAGGTGTGTAAGTTTTCCATCCTTGACGAATGTTTCAACAATATCCCTCAAGGATATACACTCCTCAGTGGTGTGACCCTTGTCCCGTGGAAGTCACAGGATTTGCTCTGATCCGCGTTATGTCGCTGCCGGACCATTGGAGCTTTTGGCCATGGGAGTTTTTCGGTGGCAAATATCTCCATGACGCTTTTGGTGAGTGGCGTCCACCGGGTGTTTCGGCTTAATGGGTGCGTGTTATCCCTTCCGCCTACTAGAGGGCGAGAGCTGGATGAGGTGTCAAAGTTTACCCTTGACTGCCAAATACCTAGCTTCCTCTTTTTGTTTTGCCGGGCGGTCCGGACGTTGTTTTCTCTAGTCCTCTGCGTGTAGAGGTTTGTACTCTGGGGAAGATCCCTACCCAGTTGCTTCTCCGTTTCGGCAAAGCGCTTAGCCGCCGTCATGATGGCATCCCATGTGGATGGCATGCCGTCTTTACCCGTCAACGTGCGGATAAGCTCTGGGTATTCGGCGCCCTGGATGAAAGCGGCGCGAACAAGATCTTCGCTTATGGTGCCCAGACTCAGCTTTTTCGAGTTGAAGCGAGTGATGAAGTCTAGTAAAGATTCATCTTCTTCTCTAACGCAGTTGAGGATCGTCCACTGCTCTTCAGTATATTTCCTCTGTTGGCTGAAGTGCTGGCTGAACTTGTGTTGGAAGTCCGCCCAATCATAAATGTGGTGGACCGGTAAACGATCAAACCACGCCCTGGCCGCTCCAACCAGCGTCATCTGGAACATATAACACCACGTGGGTTCCGTCCAGTTGCTGACGGTTGCCCCCGCTATAAATCTGTTCAAGTGATCATCTGGGTCGGATATACCATCATAAGTGCCGATGTTGGACATCCGTTTGGCACTCTTCGGGGCGATTGCTTCCGCAATGTCCCTTGCAAACTTGGAGGTTCCCGCATTTGCAACAGTTGGTCTAAAGGTTTTAGAGAAGTCACGTGGGTTTCTCCCCGCGTTCCTTGGTTTGAAAGTTTCTCCAAAATTCCTTTTCGGTTGGAAGTCCGTTTCCTTGCGCTTCCCTTTCGCCCTATGACGAGGGTTTGCGTCACTGTCGGACTCCTCCCAATCATCGTCCAAGTACCCGCACTCGTTGCTCATGTTGAGCTTTTGAGTGTTCCCGAACTCGTCATTAGCCCGTTGGAGTGAACGTAAACGTTCATCCAACTCAGCTTGGAATTCTTTCTGACGTGCTTCTGCCCACGCTTTAACTTGATCAAGTGTTTGGCGGGGGAGCCTCGTTTGTTGTTTCTCCAACTGGGTATCAATGAATCCCAGGGGAGGATTGTTTACTGCACTTGCCCCGGCTTGGGTAACCGGGGTAGTGTTCGTAAAATTTGTGTACTCGCCGGTGTTCCCAGTAGCTGGGGTTTTGGTTACCGGGGTTTCTTGGTCACTCGCTGGCCTTGGCACCGGAGTAACCTTAACCATCTTTCCAGAGGTTTTGAAAAAACTGAGAATTAGTTCTAGCTTTTATGCACGGATGGCGCCAATGAAGAAACACTTAGTGACCCCGGCAGATTACGGATAATCTTAGGGTCAAGTAGATGTTTCCCACGAGGGTTAGGTCCGGCAAAGATGGTTATTCTTCTGATGACCTGCAAAACAGACCGTGAGCTCGTCACTGAGAAGGGGGGGGTACCTCCTTGTGACCACCCTCCGGCGTGAGAATCAGACTAGATTGCTCTGAATATAAATGTATATTAAGAGAAATAGCTAGAGCAGATATGTGATGGTATATGATAGTATATGATACCGTTCCAAGGTGTTGGAGTATTTATAGCCGAAGGTAGGTTTCCAAGCAGGTACAGCCAGCTGTATAATATTTCTTTTCTACCAACTGTGGGCTACGCACGTGCCATGCTGGTGGTTGGTGGGTAGGCAGCGGTTGATAGTGACATGGCCAGCTGTGTACTATTCCTTTTCCACCAACTGCAGGCTATGTACGTGCCACGACAAGGGTTGGTGAGTAGGCAGCGGCTGATAGTGACATTTTGTACTAGAGCGTACTCCTCGTCGTACTGTTGTCAGTGAGCTGTCACCCTGTGATTGGTTCACGGGCTGCTTTGGTCAGATCTTGTCTATTTTGTCCATACCTTGGCATGTATAGTACAAAAGATCCTCCAGAAGCGTACGGACTGGCTCATTTGGGCGGGAGTATTCCCGCCTTGCTGATTCCTTCTTCAGGTGACATTACTGAATTATTGAGTTAGTGCCTTGTGCGTGTAGCCTTGCTATTAGTGCGGGTAGCCTTCCCTGATGGCTTGTATCCGCAGCTGCGGGAACAGGCGGGGTACTTCACCATTGGGAGGCTTTTCCTGCGGGAACAGCTGGCGTACTGCGAGTAAGGTCTTCATCTCTCTGAGCATGGTGGGTCCTGCGGAACCAGTTGGTCTTTGCGCAGACGTCCCTCTTCAAGGTGAGTCTTGCGGGTCCAACTGGGCCCTGCTGGGACCTACCTCTTCAACCTCATTTTGCATCTTCTAACAAGACTTGCTTTATTTCTTCTCTCCTTTAATGTCTAGGGTTTATCCTCAAACACATTCTCCTTCTCCTCCTTCTTCCGACTTAACACCTTTAAAGGCCGAATCGTTCACAATATGGATGAAATCCTTAGTTTTCAATACGCACGGATGCACCGTATATAATTCAAATGGTGAAATTGTTTATCGGGTTGATAATTACGACAATAAATGTTGTCAAGAAGTTTATCTTATGGATATTAGAGGAAAAGTTCTATTTTCCTTGTTACGAAAGGTAAAAATTCACTTGACATGGATATATTTGTATATCGAGTGTAAACGAGTTGAGCCTGAGCCCTTCAAGGCTCAAGCTCGGGTTGTTTAGCTTACAGAAGCTAGAGCTAGCTCGGCTCGTGAATAACTTTAGCTCGGTTTGTTTGTCATTTATTAATTAAGTTGTATATATTTTTAATTGTTTTTATATATATATATATTCATAGTTATAATTTTTATATAACGTATTACAAATTATTTAGTTATTTTATCATAATCTAATATATAATTGTAATAAATATATAATCATATATCCTATATGTTAAATAGAAAGGGAATGAGTAATATAGTCTTGTTAATTTATGCTTGCAATCCTATACTCAAGCTCAATACTAAGTGAAGTTTGTGCCCATTTATCAAAGAGCTTGATTTTAGTAGCAAGTCGATCTCAAATAACTCACATATTACAGATACAAATTCATTTGTTATAAGCATGCATGCAGTTAATTATTATTAAAGTTGAAAAATGATGTTTACTGTTGTTATATTATGCTTGCAGAAATTACGATTATTTGGTTGTTGGGATGGATATAAATGGGATGCTTGTAGTGCACAAAAACAACTATGGTTTCGTGTAAGAAAACATCGAAGCATTTTCGTTAGTTTGTGCGATGATATAACACGTTCAGAATGTACATACAAGATTGTTAGAATGGATTGTAAATTAGGGTTCAAGATTGTAGATGCAAATCAAGAAGGTGCACTTGTTGCGGAGATCAAACAGAAGCAAACAACCACAGGGATTAAGTTTGGAAGTGACGTGTTTACGTTAACTGTACAACCCCATGTCGACCAATCATTAATCATGGCAATTGTCATGGTCTATGGGTTGATAAATAATCAGATTTGATGGGAATAAAATAGTCAAATTTACTAGGTTTGATAATGTGTGTAGGACCTCAATTTTCTCCATGTTGTAATATTTTTGTTTTCATATTAGATTCAATTATTTTGTTGAACTCTAAAGGCTTTATATATGAAAATCAGATGGACATTGAGAAAGAATTTGTTTTAGCATATAGGCAGATATATGTTTTAACAAATATGGTACGGTACAATAAAGTACAATAGTGTCGAATACTCGTATAGTATAATTTAGTTTTTGAGATGGCTTGCGTAATTCTCCGACACCCTATATATTGAATTAAACCTGGATAGAGATAAGCTAATTATGTATGTTTACCTTTGGAACATCTACACCAATGGACGTTCATGGGAGTTACGCTTTGTGCGGACATGAGGTGGCGGACTAGCTTGCGTTGTGGAGGATGTCTAGCAAAAGTATGGTATGTAAATTCAGACTGACAACTAACGTTTGGTGTGGGCCCCACTTTTAATTCTTCGTGCACATATATTTTATATATGATCGTAGCAACGCGTATGTGAATTTTACCTACCAAACATATACTTTCAATAAAAAAAATAACCAATCTTTATATTCAAACTCAATGCATTCTCTTTTAGTTTTCAAAAAAGATTTGGTTACTTAAGGATCATTGTTGGGTTAAAGTTAAATAATCCAAACACGATATATAGTTTAGTGCATATATTTTCATCCTTAACCTCTGAATTATATTGTGTAACTCATCAATGGATTAATGGCCGGGTTGTAAAGAATTATAATCAAGTCATAAACATGTTAATCTGGCATAGCATAGTATATTAATTAAGAAGGGTTAAAATTAGCATGATAATTCAAACATAATGTAACAATTTTCATATGGTATCATTTTCGATCAGTTCATATGATGTGATATACTTTTCAGCCATCAATTTGCTATATTACTCTACTTGTTTTTTATATCTTATAGTTAAAAATTAACAAATGCAGCTTTAAAATTAAGGAATAATTATAATATAAACAAATTAAAAAAGTGGATAGTATTTAAATAAGAGAATCCTTATACCTACTACACTTGAAGACAGAACCGACGTCATAAGAGCTAGATACCTTCATGTCCATAGAATTTCAAGATCATTAACAGTCACGTAACTTTATTCTATTATTAGTTAATTATCAACTAGCTCTAGCTGATCAGTATCACATTGCTAATAGAAAAACAATATTTTTCATTCTATATTTATATTTTATACATTTTTTAATCTAAATCACTTCAATATTTATTTTTATGTCTATATATTTTGTAACTACACTAATTAGCAAAATGTGTGTTCTATTCTCTCTAACTACCAATAAAGTGATATGACCGACATCGACTGGTTCTCTTATTTGGATTTAATCTATATACGGTTCACTTATGCCTTTAAACGAACCAAACGTTCGGTGAACTGTTCGCGAATTGTTCGACGAGAAGTTCGTTTATTTAATAAACGAACGAACATGAACACATGTTCAGTTCGTTCATTTATGTTCATGAACGTTCATTTATGTTCGTTTACGTCTATTTATTTATGTTTGTTTATGTATTAATAAAAAATAATTAAATATTATTTGAATAAGTCATCTACTTAAAGTTTTATATTTGTTAATTTGTGTTCATTTAAGTGTTTTCATTTATGTTCGTATGTGTTCATATATGTTAATTTATCTTTGTTCACTTATATTCGCCTAGATTTTAAACAAACGAACACAAACGAACATGAACATAAATATTTGTTCGATTAAGTATCTGTGTTCGTTTAAAGTTAAATAAACGAACACGAACATGCACTTGTTCGTGTTCGTTCAATTCCTTTACATGCTTTCATTATTCATATTGATGAATACATCGATCTTAATCTCTAGACTCTGACCGATTTTATTTGTGTTCGTGAACACATTAATTTCCTTAATAAATGAACACGAACATAAAATCTTGCTCCGTAAGTGTTCGTGGACCGTTTATGAACACATTATTTCTTTAACGAACAAACACGGACAAGGTCTTGTTCGTATAGCCCTAGGTTCACTTATGTGAAGGTCTTAATTCATGTCATGTTAAATCACGCGAATTGTCGACGTCAGTTTTATAGTTTAACATGATTTTACTCCTTTAACAATATGCATGTAACACAATAATCTTCCCTTAATGCTATAGCTTTTAAGGAATGTTAAATTTTAACCATACTAAACTCTATTGTTGTAGATGATCATGTAAAGGTATTTGTACGTACAATAATAAGTAAGAATGGATGATTGGATGGTAACTAATTAGGCATGCATTGTCCTCTCACGACTCACAAGAGCCCCGTTATATATTGTGGTATCCAGTGATATAGCATACTAACATCGTCCCCACATCATTTGATGTACGTGGTGACAAAGGTGGTTTAGTTTCAAAATGATGGTCAGAAGTTCGATCCTCAATAAGGGTGGTTTGTAAATAATATATTTTGTTGTTCAAAAAATAAATATCAAAATTAATAGGATGTCAAATGGCTAAAAATTTGAGGCTTATTACAATTAATGGTGAGAAACGAGTATCAGTGGCACTCAAAGCGACAACTCCATTGAAAAAAAAACATTTTTCAGCAAAATCGACCTATCATCGAGGAATAGTCTAAGCCAGGAAATAAGGGCTCTCATTAACGTGTCAAAGATTTGCATTAGCTATTACAAGCATTCACCACATACTTACTATCGCATTATTTTGATCTTGTACGAATCATCATAATAATAATATAAAACAACACTTATTTAAAGTTTTTTATCCATGATCAAAAAATATACTTGATGTAAAGCAATTGTCCTGTCGGGTGTCATTAACTGTACGGGTTTCTTTTTGCTTATTAGTTTAGAAGATAATCAAGTTGAGACACCTTTATCATGAGCTAGCTTAAATTTGTATCTATTTGTACCCGTGATCAATAATTAGAGACATAATAATCAACGATTCACACGATGTGGTACCACAAACTATCTAGTGAAGCATCATATGTAAGAAATATGAACAAAAAGACAAAAACACCCCTACTTCACGGTTTGCAACTTAACACATTTAGGATCAAAAATTCAAAATGTCAATACTTTTAATTTAATTTACTTCATAAAATATTAGAACTAGAAGTTTAGGACCGCTAAAAGCCATAGTTTATTATTTTAGCATCTAAAGTGTGTTAGAATAAAGCAAACGAAACCAAACAAACTGAAAACAGTAAATAATATTTAATTTCATTATTGGAGCAAATGGGAACTATGTGTTTCCAGCCAGTAGTTTAGCCATAACTTGGAATGCTAAATCATCATTTAGTGAGATTATGAATCATTAAGCATTTAACAGATGTAAAAAGGTGAAAATATATGTATATAATTATATGAAAAGATATGTATTAGGGGATATTAGAAAGTGAAAAGAAATATGCCGTTAATACGTGTGTTGTATTCTAATAGCTACAGTGTTACGTTAAAACATGTAAAGAGTAGGTTTTAACCATTATATGTAATATTTAGCAAGCGCGTTATGGTTTCACTAATAAATAAATAAAAGAAAGAAAACCGAGCGTGTGTATGTGATTGGTGAAGGGTAGTAGACCCCGCCCCTTCTTTGTGTTTTTGTAGTGAGGTAACATCTATCTTCCTAAAACCTCCCCTCCCTTTTAATATGAGTGGTTCGATGTTTAATTAGGTTTTGGGATGAGGTGGCATCCCCCCACCCCCACCCCACACACACATTGTCTCAACATTAAGAAGCCATTGTTGTTAAGTAAATTAAATGGCCTATCATATAAGATTTATGCCAAGTTCATATAGATAATTCACTAAAATAAAATGTTATTTTAATACCATAAAAACTAATATTAATTCATTTTATGTGAAAATAAACACCTTTTAACTACTTTTTATATATTAAATATACTTAATGTAAAGTGTGTTTAACTTGTTTGAAATGCATGTATTCATGAATCGATAATAAACATTAAACTACAGGTGCACTCATTGTAAATGTAAATGTTTTACATGTATTTTTTTTATGATGAATCTCATGTAAACGCTTTTGTTAACGTAAAACACTACCTCATCAATTTTTAGTTGTGTGTGTTGGTATATTTTGCATGAAAATTTTTTAATCCATGTTAGGGGGCGTTTGGGATTGCTTATTATAGCCAACTTATTACTTATAAGTTATTGAAAAGTAAAAAAAAAAAAAAAAGTGTGGGATTGTTGATATGTAAAGAGGATAAGTTGATAGGTTACAATATTGTAGCTTATGACTTATATATAATCTTAAAAATAAGTTAAGGGGGTAAAAATAAGGAATCCCACACACCCCCTGTATTTGCACACTTGGAATATCACTTACTCAAAGTTAAATTAGTTAAATATATGTTTTTTTTTTATAAAATATGCACTTTAGATAAGTTTATATATTGTGCATGCCATAACTAGGAATGACAAAACATACATAGATCCCTTTAGGTCTACCTGAAATATCCAACAATTAAACAAACTCCTCTCGTAGAAACTTGTTAATCAAGACGTGACTAAATTGGTCAGCACCACAATGACCATTGTTTGTCGCCGTCACTACCGCACAGTCGTCAAAAAGGTATTGATATTTGTTTCCAAAAATGTCTCTTCAAACCAAGCATATGTTGTCAGACATGTCTATCCAAACCAAATTTATAATTTTCTGCTGAACTTATTTTGCTTATTTTACCAAGCTTAGTCAAAACACATTGGTATATGCTGGTCTTATAAGATCGTTCACTAGATGACTTTTAAGTAAACTATATAAACATTTATACATATTGTTTTAACTATAGCCTGCCTATACACGGCTACAAAACATCAGCCTCTCTTTTGTCTCCCTATATATAATTGAGCCGCATTACGTACAAGTGCTCATATGGCTGTCAACTTAAAATTGATTTATACACAGTAAGATTAACAATTGGTGATGACTGTGATGTTTCAAATATTGTTTATATTGCTTAGCTACTAAAGAGAATCAAGAAACATATACTGTTAATGCGAAAAAGATCAAACACAGGGAAGAAGTTTCAAGTTCATATCCAACATATATGTAAAATAAAAATAAAAAAAAGAAAAATGCTCAGCAAGATGTTTTTTTTTTTCTTTTTTTTTTGGTTTCTTTTTTTCACTCTTTTTTTTTTGGTTTTTATGAAATGCAGAACTACATCAAGTACACGCTATTCACCACAATCAGCTACAACTAGCATATAACAGATTCTTAACTAAAAGGAGAGGTGCGATAAAGATCCTAACATTTGTAAACCGGTTGTGTTGAATTGCTGTAATTCTCTATCCCATGTTTCATGAATCAGCAGCTCCTTTCTTCATGTTGATTCAAAAATCGAAATGTTTTAAATCTGCAGAGTTCACTGAAATAAGGTAATTTGTTAATTTGATCACAAAACACTAGAAATATATGAAGTAGCATTAATACAACTCAGGGGGGTCAAGCACAACAGCAGCATTTCATTTCTATAAAATCCATATAATATCACATACATGTACAACCTAAAATGATATATGCACAACATCCTAAGCCATACCTAGAGGCATCGTTTAACTATGAATTGCAACTTAAATTCAGATAATGAGAGAACAAATTTAGCTCTTCAAAAAAATTTCATTTATGTTGAGTCACATCATTTTAAGTTTTCTATCTTTAAATGTTGTGTTAAGTCTCACATGATTCTATTAGACAGACATAAAAATTCCCTTAAGCCACGTATTTGGTTCGGACCATGAGACCGCATGCATTCCTAATGTACTTGGTACACACACACGCGAGAGATTTTGTGTAATGTTCAATTAATTAAATAAGCTGAGATTTTAGAGTAGGTATGGCTATAAAAGCCCATGTATTGGTAGCTCTTCATTTCTTGTGCTACAAATTTAGCCTTAACAGATTTGTTCAATGAGAGGGTTGATAAGATGTTTAAACATGTACTTATTTAAATAAAAACAGTATGTTTGAAATAAAAACATACCGTTTCAAGCATTAATAACTTTTTTTTTTCAAACAGAGTAACTTACTGTTTTATATGCTAAAAAAAGAAATAAAAATAAAATTGGCTTAAGCAGTCAAAGTAATCAAACCAATTTCAATTGATCGATAGTTTTGTTTGAATTTACCCAAATGGGTAAGAAAAATTCTTAAACCGGGATCGCCTGTTTAGTCGAGATTTTTACCCTACATACTCATATCGGCACCTCTATTAAACATTGACACGTGCACTATTCTTGGCATCTAAGTCAATTACCACACGTTACAAGAAACACTTACAAAAACAAACTTACTAACCTTTGCAAAGCATATTCCACGAATCACCGGCAATAGATAGCTTGATCAATTTGAGGAGGAATTTGTTTAATCTCAGTTCCCAACTCCTGTTCAATTCTATACCTGTAGAGCAGCACAAAGATGTTAATTAGGTAAACTGTAAAGTATAGCAAGATATGTCACTTGGAAATATGAGACTACATACAAGTTGAAGCGGTCTTCATAGGTTATCAAATTCACAGCCAAACCCAGATGTCCAAACCTTCCAGACCGACCAACCTACAATCACAACACCAATACTTCACTTCATAACATTAGCTCAAGCATGTAAACTTGTTTAAGAAAAACATACCCTGTGCAAATACGTCTCGGCATTCCTAGGAAAATCAAAATTAATAACCACATTGACTGCTTGTATATCGATACCCCTTGTGAATAGATCTGTTATAGCAAAAACAAAATCAGTTATTTCTTTTTTTTTCTTTTTGAGAAATAAACTTTTAATAGCATTTTAGCATGTACCGGTACAAACAAGATTTCTGCATGCGCCGTTACGGAAGTCATGAAACACTCGATTACGGTGATCTTGTAACATTTTAGCATGAATATAAAAGCAAGAATAACCTAGCTCTGTAATCTTCTTGGCTAATAGCTCTACACGGTTCACAGAGTTACAGAAAATGATGGATTGGTTGATTTGCAGCTGCGCATAAAAATCAGTTATTTCAAAAAGAAAAAAAGAAAAAAAATGTTCTAGTTGCGAGTAAGCGTGTAAACAAACCAAATGTTCAGTAGACACTAGACAGTTCGTGAACTGTTCGGCGAAAGTTCGTTTATTCAATATACAAACAAACATGAACAAAAATTTTGTTCATTAACTTTTAGTTAACGTACGAATAAACACATGTCTCGCCGTTCATTTATGTCCGTTAGTTAAGTTTTTCTAAATTTGTTCGTTTACGATTTAAAATTTTTTGACCCATTGCAACTTAGTTTAGTTTTAATAGCTTTTTAGGCACAACCATTCTTCTACACATTACTTTTAACTGGTTTCAGCTCAGTTATGTTCGTTCGTTTATATTGTTAAAGAACGAAGATCAATGAACACAGACATGTCTTAACGAATGAACATGAACAAGAAAATCCCGTTCAAGTGTTTTTGTTCGATCATTTGTTTGGTTAAAGTACGAACAAATACAAACATGCTTTGTTCGTGTTCGTTCGGTTCGTTTACAAGCCAAGTTGTGAGTTGTGACCAAACCTTTGAGAAAAGTGTGTTGAGGCAGTGAACCTTTTGCCTTTCTTCTACAAAAGCATAATACTGTGTGATACCTTTAAGAGTAAGCTCATCCATTAAGTTAACAACATATGGTTTTTTCAGGTATCTGTCTTTGAAATCTTTGACAGTAACAGGAAATGTTGCTGAAAACATTAAAATTTGTCGGTTCGCAGGAAGAAAACTGATTAGTTCCTCCACAGACGGTTGAAACTCAGGGGATAATAACTTATCAGCCTGTAATATAAAATTACTACTAAAGTCAGAATCAAATAACCAAACAGTAATTACTAAAGTAAGTGGTGAAAATGTTACTATTATATATTAATACCTCATCCATAACAAGCATTGCACAGTCATTAAGTTTGCAAATTCCTTTTTTGGTAAGATCAAGAATTCTTCCAGGAGTACCAACGAGTAAATGAACGGGTTGATATAAACGCATGATGTCATCTTTTAAACTTGTTCCTCCGGTTGTTACCATTACTTGAATTTGTAAATGCTTTCCGAGTTCCTTGCAAACTTGTGATGTTTGAAGAGCTAATTCTCTAGTTGGAACCAGAATCACAACTGTATATATTATTGACACCAGAAGTTAGCAATAATATAATTTAGAAGTATTAGATACATGTAAGTAATATTGTAATAACCTTGGATAACATTGTTGTCTGTATCAATTTTCTCAAGAGCGGGAATGCAAAAGGCTGCGGTTTTCCCGGTTCCGTTTTTAGCTCTTGCGAGAATATCACTACCGGTTAAAGCAATCGGAATACTTTCTTCTTGTATAGGAGAAGGTCTTTCAAAACCCTTTTCATAGATTCCCATAAGTAGCTCTCGTTTCAAAAAGTAATCTTCAAACTCATTTCCTTTAGTTGCTGTGACATCCTGTATAGTAAAATACAGGGAAAAAAATGATCGTCTACTATCATAATACATGATATAAAGTAACAGACTAGAGTTAAAAAAAACTGTCAAAAGAACTTAATCTCATAATGTGATTCATCTTCCATTTCTGGAATATCCCAGAGTCACAAAAAAGCTTTATTTTCAAGATTTTAACTTAGTTAAATATAAGGCATCATTAAAACTGTATTCGTGACCGTCATCCACTATAAGAGTCGACTGCCACTAATACAGAATAACAATGAACTCATTATGCTTTTGATTTTCTCTAAGAAGTCGAACCATCAACCATGTATGCTCAACAATACATTTTGTAGGTTAGTGAGATTGCGTTACTTTTATAATCAGCGGATACACCACTTGCTATTAACAAGACGGTAGCATAATGACAGTCAAAAACAACAGATATGCTACTAACTATACACAAAGAAAGGATCTATCATAATGACAGTCAAAAACAAGCTCCAGAAAGGATCTATTATTATTATTAAGCAACACATCACATAACGTCAACTGTTGCATGCATACCTCAGTCTTGTAACGGTTATCCGCTGCCGGTATGTTTAACTGCGCCTTCCAATCTTGAGAACTAAAACCACAAAACGGATAAATAAATATTAAATAAATAATTTCACGGCAAGTTATCAATAGTTTAAACCACACACGACATATACATGTACACAAACATTACAGAATTAAAGCAAAGAGAGAACTTCAGTTTCTCACACACCAAAAGAACGCCGAGTATCAGTCAAAGTAATACTTGGAAACAATATCCTAACTTCCTAAGAGTTCTTGGTAGCTATGGAGCATTGTTTAGGTCTAACAATTTCATAAATATTCCTCAATCAAACCAAATTAAGAACACAGAAAACATATGCATCTACAAAAAGTTTTCCTCACTCAAGGAGTAAAAACACGAGAGAAATGAAATGAATATATATTGGGCGTAGGCGGAAGAAGAGAGGGGTTTTAACAAGTATGATTATTCTTCTATCAAATATTTCAAAGTACTAGCAATGGCAGTTGAACATGAAATAAGCATGTAAACCTACACACAAGTGCCTAAAATCACCATTTATTACCTATACTATATCATATCACATCCTTATTAACAGACCTAATTAAACACATATAAAAGTCAATTAAGTCACAGGCATTTGTAAATAATTAATTACACGAAATTACAAATTTGACCTTAAATCTACAGACTGCACCGTTTTTTCGACTTCAAAATTGATATTATTATTATTATTTGGAGTAGAAGAGCCAGGGGCGTTAGGGTTGAGTTTTTGCCACTGCTGCTTCTGATTGTAGTGCTGTTGATTTGGCGGTGGCAGGTAGTGTTGTTGTTGGAATTGATTTGGATTACGGTGGTGGTAATTAGGGTTTGTTTGAAAATGACCACCGCCACCGCCGCCGCGAGGGTTGTTTCCGATACCGGGAGGATACCGGCGATTGTTACCGTCGTTGTTGTTCATCGGAAGATGATTATTATTATTTTGATTGTGTATTGAAGGAGGTTTTGGGTTGTTTGAAGAAATGAGAGTCGGGTGGGTGCGGAGTGAGCGATGCGTATAGTGTGTGTGTGAGAGTTCAACTGTTGACGGCGATAGGAGTTGTTCAATAATAAAATATATAAATAAAAGGCCTCATCCAATCCAAGATAAATTAGGCATTTATAACAACTTTAATATAAAAATAATATATAGAATTTTATAAAATAAATTTTATAGAAAATATGAAAAAGAAAGAATTTACATGAATCAAACGTAAAAGGTTAGAGGAGTTGGATTCATTTTTGATTTCTATAAATCTCTCGTCTTTCTTTACCGCAATATTAGTGAACGTCGGCTTATTCTTCAATTTTCTGACGGTTGTAGACTTCTTTCTTTTCATGAAATATAATTTGTGTACTTTCCTTTCAATACTCAAGGAAGATTGTTGGAAGTTATGTGAGATATGTTAGAATAAAATTAGTGATGAAACGTAAGTCATGATTCACAAAAGTTAAGTCAGTCTATGAAGACCAACTCAAGGATCGCCAAAGCTACCTTTGAAGAGACAGAAATCTATTGACAAAAATAGATATCATATTATCAAGACTTATGCTTCTACACCTTGCTCGGACACAAAAATAGATATTTGAGCATCAACACCTATGCTTCTACATCCCTGTTTGTTGTCCACATTGCACTAAGCACAAAATAGTATACATTATATATTCACATTCACGTATTTAAATCAAGTAAACACAAAATATGAGAGGGGGGGGGGGGGGGGGGTAGAGAGATGGAGATAGAGGGGGAGAGGGATATAGAGCAGTTGTAAACCAAACTTTCTATTTTGATGGGGTTTCAATTAATATAACATATTCTTGTCTCTTGAGGTTAATCATTATGTCTTTGTATTGCTATCTTTGTTATAAATAAAAGGTATATTCTCTCTTTCTCGTAGTTGATAGTTTGATTTATCATTTTGCACAACTTAGCTCTCGTTGAAATCATTAATTGTATCAATTGTTGTTCAAACAACCTACAAGGGACCAATGACGATGTTGATCCATGAAGGTATGTTTAAAAGTGAGTCTTGCCCAATAGTTAGTCCACACAAATATCAATCATCAATGACTTTGGTTATTTCCGTCAGCAATAAAGTTAATACTAGTAGTGGCAACTTCAAACAATGGTAACCGGGTGTTAACAACTACTTGTGCATAAGAGACAAGTTGTACGATCACCGGTAACAAAAATTACTAAGAACTTGACGATGGGGTTTATATATACATATTTTGTTTTGAATAAGTAACATGATATTTTGAAGTCTTTTAACATAGTTAAAAACTTAAAATACTCAAATAAGAAACGTGTTACGTGGTTATAATTTTGAAAAGAGACGTAACGCATATTATTATTTTTTACCGTGCACGTTTTGTTGATGGACGATTTGGCAGTAAAAAACGCTTGGCAGAAGCACATACATGCACATGCAGATCCTTTAAATGGAAATTGATGAGTGATCAATCGATCGATCGATCATGCTTTTGGCATCAAAATTTGATACCAGATTCCGGTAAGTTTTAACCGTTGATCGCAATTTTTTTCGTTATCAAATGATCAGTGAATTCATTTGTAACCCTAATTATATTATTATTGTGTTCAGAAAGCCCCAAATTTATGGATTTGGATGGTGTTTGGGTGTGCATTTCCAAATTGATTACTGCATTATTAATCTTTACTTTTGTGAATAATAGTTAATTACTAAATGAATCTGGATTATCTGATTATGTTAACCTCAAAACAGTTAAATAATTACAACTGAATCCAGATGAATGTATGCAGATGAACGATAATGAATACATGCTTATTGTAATTATTATCATCATGTTTTGGAATACAGATATTATTGAAGATTAGATAGTCTTGTCAGTTCGGTTATCCTGTTCAAGATACTTGATCATGGCCGATCAACATAATTCTGATGATCATCTGAGTACAGATAAACCTTCTGATGAAGGCGTAAGTGGTACAGCTGATGTTGCTCTTGATAGTTTGAAAGCAAAAGATACTGCTGCAGATAAACCTTCCGATAAAGATGACAAAGTAGCCGAAGTTGCAGTTGAAAGTTTGAAACCGAAAGGTGTTGTAGACTATTAAATATAGATTATTACTAGTCGTTATTATTCATAATTATGGTATAGTTGTGTCTTTTACACAGACAAAGATAAACAGTCAGATAAAGATGAAACTATAGCCGAAGTTGCTCGTGTTGCGGATGAACATTCAGATAAAGGTGATAGAATAGCTGAAGTTGCACTTGAAAGTTTGAAAGAAAAAGGTGTTGCAGATAAACATTTGGATGAAGGTCAAAGTAGAACGGAATCAATGTCTTCTGGATCGACGGTGGAGATTAATATCAAGACGTTAGATTCACAGTTACACAACTTCATTGTCGATAAAAATGTATTGTATATATACCGTCCTACTCCTTTTATTTGGTCCTTTGTTATCCCTGTTTGCTAGTTGTAAATGCATCTTTTTTGCAAAAATTAAAAAAATCAGATGCCAGTTTCAAAATTCAAGGAGAGTATAGCGAGTGAAGTTGGTCTTTCGGTGGATCAACAGCGGTTAATCTTTAGAGGCAAGGTGTTGAAAGATGAAGACCCTCTTTCAGAATACCGTATCCTATTATTATGCTACATAGTATTAGGTTGTCAAGTGTAGAGCATATGTGTTCATTTTTAAATCTTAAGATTGCTGACTCTTTATGAGTGTTTCTAACCATTTTCATAACAGGTTACAATAACAAATTTTTCAATTTATTTTTCATATCAGTAGTTTCCCTTGATAGTTTATAGATGTTGAAAGTGGGCATACACTGCATCTAGTGGTTAGGCAACCATCTGAATTTCAACCCTCATCTGGCTCCCCCAATGCGGAGACAACTGCAAGAAGCAGCAATGCAGGTGAATTTTGGTGATACCTTCAAAAAACATATGAACAAATTACTTTGATGGATTTTTTTTTGTGCATAACATAAACATTTGTAATTAAAAAATATATACTTTAAAATATGAACCATTGATCAAAAAAGTAAACTATGTATGTCTATTCCTTTTGCCTCTCACACATACATGTGATGACGTATGCATTACATTGTTTAATTTTCCAGAAAGTTAAACTTATGATTTTCATCCCAGGACAAGATCATAATGGTACTGGTACACATCCTCGTGTCGGGCATGTTTCACATAGTGTAGTTCTTGGGACATTTGGTATTGGAGAGCAAGACGAAGGCGGCACTCCAGATGTTAATCAGGTTCTCGATTTCTCAAAATTGTTGTCTATAAAGCAAGCATTAATGTGCTTTATGGTGTAATATTATAGTTTAAAATTTATTTTTTTTCCGTTCAAGGTGATTGGGGCTGTTCTTAATTTCTTTGGACAAGGCCTAATTGCTGGTGGTGGTGCTGCACAGCCACATATGCAGGTGAGTTATGGTCTTTCTTAGTTTCATGATGAGTTGTGTGCATTTAAATGATATTATAACTTGATATATGTTGACTGTCTACTTGTTTTCAGTTTAGTATTCCCGTGCAAGTTGCACATGGAAATGAAACCGGAAACCAGTCCCAGCCTAGAAGTCCTCGTCAATCAATGCTCGTGGGAGCAGTGCCAGCTGTACCTACACTTACTATGGTAGTAAACACGTTTTGAACTTTCTTATATTATGCTAATTTTTTGTGGGAGAATTTTGATATGCCATACTTTATCTGTATTTTCTACACAGCCTTACTTGGTATATGTTTACTCACCTGCAGCCAATTCCCGAGTCGTTATACACGCTTTCTGAGTTTATGAACCACATGGACCGCACATTATCTCAAAACAGAAGTAAGAATTATTAATTTCTTATTAACTTAACTATACAATCTTTATATTGTTTTAGGACTTTTAGATAGTACGGAAGGCTTCCCATCTGTAGAGTTAACCCACCAATGCCCGTGGCTTGCCATCATTATCAGCTTTGCAGTTGTTATGCGACAAGCACAACGTCTTCTTAGTGGGCCAGCTATTGATTCTTTATCTGTACTTACCTTTCTCTAAACCATGGTCTAATTAACATATTTTTAATGATAGTTAGATTAAAAATTTTATTATGTAATTTTGTAGCATATAGCAAGAAGGCTAGAGGAAGAGGAGGGTTTTAGTGATGCCACAGTGAGAGCCGAGATTCAAACCGAAGCAATGCGGTCTGGGCTTGCTATGCAACATTTGGGTGCTCTTTTGTTAGAGTTAGGTCGTACAATGCTGACGTTGCGTATTGGACAGTCACACGTATGCTATTAGATATTTCTTCAATGATATAGTTTTATAAATATTATTGTTTACAAGTACTTATGGTAAACATTTCAGGCTGAATCTTCTGTAAACGCGGGGCCTGCTGTTTACATATCTCCTTCCGGTCCTAATCCTATTATGGTTCAACCGTTTCCTCTTCAAACTAATTCTCTCTTTAGTGGTGGTGCTAATCCTGCATTGAACCATGGGCCCTTTGGTCCTGTTGGAATTGGAGCGGGTCAACGAAATCTTAACATACATATCCATCCTGGTCAGTAACTAAAACCTAACCACTACTCATGTAATCATGATATTTTTCTTATACCATTCATATGAGTAGGTCCAAGGGCAACTAATGTCGAATCAAACCTAGGAGAGCATGCTAACATAAACCGTAAGTTTTTTTTACTTGTTTTTATAAAAAAGAAAAGTATTTTTGTTTTACAAGAAACTTTTGATTATTGTTCATGATAATAGCTACCAGAGGAGCTGTTGATAACATGAGAAGTGGAAACCAGAGTTCTGTTGGTATGTTTATGTTTGATAATTAGTATGTTAAGTTCAATTTTTTAATTAATTTAGCTTGTGAATTTGTGTTGAAGTTTGTTATTTTTCATCCAGGCCAAGCAGATGCTGGTCTTCCAGAGGTTCGGACAGTACGCTTTTATGTTTGTTTCTAGATGTGGTAGTTTTGGTCCGTAGTCGATTTGGGTTATCTTCTATCTCAAACAGGTTAAATAAAAAGGTTTGCTAAATGGAAAACTATTTTTTTATCCAAAATTTAGATTACTTTTTAAAAGGTAAAAGAGTATTTGGGCCAACTCGACCCGATTTTGACCCACTAGCCATAAATATAATTACCAGAATGCCACTTATAACAGGATGCAGGAGCTAGTAGCACAAGAATGAAATCGCTAAGTGAAACAGAAGGTGGTTCTTCATCCAGTCGAAACAGCATTCCCCTAGGACTCGGTCCGGGAGGTTTACAACCAAAGGTAGGCCCATGTTCCATTTCTATTTGTAAAAATCGAACTTTCGGTTTGATTTCGGTTTTGCTATCAAGCAGAAACAGAACCGAACAAAATAAATGATTTTAAGTTATTTATAAGGAATTAATAAATGGTGTAGGCCAAAAATTTTGGTCCAAATGTGTAATAATAATTTACATTTTAGTTAAAAAAAAAAAAGAAATTAGTCCCAAAGTTGCATACCCAAAGTCTACATTTTGGGCCTCTTTTTCGACCCCAGATTTTTAAGCCCAAATGGTAAAACTAAAAAATGCAAACTGAACTATCGGTTTCTGGTTCGGTTTGACTTTTGAGTTCAAAACGGGAGCCAATGAACGACAGCTCTAATTATCAGCTTTCCATTGCCATGCAATTGTTTAGACAAGTAATGTATACACTAAAATTGTCTACAAAATGTGATATTAGAGACGACATCGACAGACAAATAGTGGCGGCGCTTCTACTTCATTTGCTAATCAAAACCAACCATCTGCTGGCGGCCAGTTGGATCCCGCCGCCATCATGAATCAAATTATGCAAAATCCCGCTTTAAATAATATTTTGGCTGGTGCTGCTTCCAATCAAAACGGGGCCGGATCTCAAGACTTTTTTAGGAATATAATGGGTCAACTCGCTCAAAACCCGGAAATGATGAACTCAGTCAACCAGATTGCTCAACAGATGGATGGTAATCAAGATGTAAATAGTATGTTGGCTGGCATGGGTGGGCCTGGTGGAGGTGGCAGTGGCAACCTTGATATTTCAAGTTTGGTTCAACAAATGATGCCATTTGTTTCTCAAGCTCTCAATAGTGGGAGTTCAAGTACAAGTACAAGCACAAGTTCAAGTTCAAGTTCGATTCCAAATAAGCTTCAACCGGCGCCTTCTAGAAAAGGTTCGCTAAGTCGACGTTTCAGTAGTGTAAAGAGTATGAATAAAAATGAAAGAAAGAGTGAATTCCAGGTTTGTTCTAAAACATCATAAATCATTTTATTGATTCATGGTTTGCGTTGATGTTATTGGACTGATGCGGTGAACTGGTTCATGTATGTAGATGAACCTTGAAAACGCAGCCCAGAAAATAATGGAACATTACCCGCCTGTAGAAGTATTCTCATCAGTGGTTCAAACTGCTGCTGCTTTACGCAACGACGTTTATGACGAAAACGCTATCAATGCGTTATGTACGGAAGAGGAGCTTGCTCAGGTTAGCATCTTCACATTCGACTCGTTTACTTATTAATGGGTCAATTTGGTAAGTCTTCTTAAACGGGTCAAACGGGTCAAATCATAAAGTGTAGCTAGTTTTTAATGCACACACCCTCCTAAATCAAATTTAGGTTGTTTATGTAGAGATATTGTCTTTGTAACGTAATTAACACAATAGTTGTAAATTAAGAAATGGACAAAAGTGTTTGTGAGCCAACCCAATGAGGCCCGGCCCGATTCAGTCTGTACTAATTAAGAATATTAAGTTTGATTCACTTGTATGTGGATTTGCAGGAATTTATTGAAATGTTGAAGCGTGATATTTCTCGACGACTTCAGTAGATGTTGGTCAATGCAGTTCCATTTCCCTCCTTTTTTTTTTTTACCATTTTTCCTTTCATTTTGGTTGTTTTCGGTTGGTGAGGTAGAGGATCCTTGTAAGGAGGTAACCCGAGGCGATATTGATTAAAGGATTGCTGGCTTCTTGATGTGTTTTGTTGGTGCATTTGTCAATTTTATTGTTTTGCCTTGTGTTTAATGTACAAAGTAGTTTTTATTTTTTAAAATAAAGTGGAAATGGGTGAGACGTTGTTATTAACCTTAGGATACCTTCTAAGTACTTGTACAAAATATATATGCAAAGCATGTTTCAACACTAACTCACAGTTGATTACCTTTTTGTTGAAAACATGTTAACAATTGGCAATCGACTAATGTTGACCAAAATTAGCACATGAAGATCACATAATCTAATGCATGAATTAGGTTTATCAACCATTTTCATTGTGATATGCCATAGCATAGCAAATGGAACAAAAATCATGTCACGTAAACAATAAAAAGAATGCAATAACATCTAACACACACAATGATAGTAAGTACCAGCCACGAGATTCATTTACTTCAAAATTGTTTAGTAGCCTCAACAAATTAACCATGAATGATATTCATAGAACAATATACACTAACTTTAGGTTTATACGTGAAAAGACGACTTTGCTCCTGGACCTATCACTTTTTAATGGTCAAACAAACGTTGACTAAAGGTTGTGCTAAAAGTAGACGAGATTTACCAAAGGGTAAGGATATTTCCATATATCACAGCATGTTCAAACTAACATTGTAACAAACATTATATCAAGTTTATACACCCTACACTGGGCTCGTAAGGATTTCAACACGTACATATACCTCCAACTTCAAACTTGTTAGTATTTAAACGTCTACACAACCGTCCTTCAATGTCATACACCACCATCTCCCCGCCGCCCACAACCACAACTTCGCCATTCTCATAAAAAACCACCGCTCGATCAACAACAACAGCACCGATTCCATCAAGTACAACCTTGGTCCAAGACTCCACCACCCCATACTCCTTCATCACCCAAACATCACCTTCCACAAACACCACAAGCCTTTCACCCGTAACAAGTTTAATCCCATTCTTAACCTCAACACCCGCATCACTACAACACTCGGGTAACTCCACTTCACTAAGCGTCTCATCACTTAAACTAAAAGCAACAATTACACGTACAAAATCTTCTCCACAATCTTTAACACCAATCCAATGAAGAAACCCATTCACAAACACACCCGAACTCCGCTTCCCGCAAGTATGATCATAACGAAACCGACACACCCGCCGCCATTCATCCGTCTTAAGGCTATAAACATGCACGAAAACATTCTCAACATCATTAACCGCCTCATCATTATTATAAAACGAGACAGTAACAACCTTATAATCATCTTTCACACAATCATAACCAAATCCAAACACAATATGAATCTCCCTCATCTCATCAACAATATCGAAACCCGACTCGGGTATTTCGAAAAACACCCTTGTACTAGGGTTTAAAACAATTAAGGTATGGCCACCGTCCACGTCATGGCCGGACACCAACACCAGGTCATTGCAAGAACCGAGGAATGTGAACATGTCGAGATGAGGGTTGAATGGTAAGTGAAGTTGGGTTGGTGTTAGCAGTGTGGGTGGTTGTTGGTGGTAATTGAATGGGAGAGTGTAAAGTGATTTGCCATTTTTGTAGTGTAAGATGAAATGTTTGGTGTTTTGGTGGGTTTTGATGAATTGGGGTTGTGATAATTGGAAACCATTTGAAACGGGGTTGAGGGTTTTGGCGGGAAGGTGGTGTGGAGTTGCAGTGATGATATGATCAGTCGGAGTGTTGTGGCCAGACGCCGCCATTGTTGACCTTGAGAGTTGAATTTGGGTTTGGGTTTGGGTTTGGGTGTGGAAATTGTAGAGAGAGTGGTGAATGATATATTAAAGAAAGTGAAAAGGGGTTGTAAGAAGTAACCGTTTGGTTTGAGTTTTCAGACAAAGTTAAGGTGGATGTAGCTCGACCGGCAGTCGGCCTGATTATAATTTGTGGCTGGGGTGGCAAATGGGTTGGGTTGGATCGAAACGGGTTCGGGTTATAATAAGTCCAGGTCGGAACGGGTCAAAACGGGTTTCGGGTCAATTTTTTTTTAAACGAACTAAACGTTTTAGCTTTTTTACTTTTTATTTTTATTTTTTTATGTTTGTTTTATATTTGAGTTATATTTTTTATTGTTTGTTTTTTAATCTTGGTAGGGTTATTAAGTTAAAAAATCCCTTAAAAAAATTAAAAAGAAAAACCATAAAAAAATCATAACTTTAAATATAAATAAAAACGAAAAAAGTAAAAAACTAAAATGTTTCATCTGTTATCGTCGTTCATAAAAAAAAATCCTGAGAAATTAACCGAAACTGAAAAAAACAACGAAACGAAACAAGAAAAAAAAAACAAGTGATCTATGTTACTTTGTTGACCTTGAGACATGGAAAAGAAGTTGGACAAGTTACAACATCAAATGAATTACCTCGGGGCTTAATTTTCATGAGAGTCATAATAGAAATGATTTACATTGAAAATGAATAAATGAGTCAAGAACGAACTTTTGCTGGTCGCTGTCCACGTGACGCGGGGAGGATTAGGGAGCCTCGTCAAGCGACACCTTGAGCCAGTTTTATAAAAATTTTGATTTCTTACATATTTAGCCCATGTACTCTATAAATGAATTTTTAAGCAATTTTAGGGGTTTTTAATGGTTGTTTGACGAGTTTGAAAGTTACGAGGATATAAATTAAGTTAGACGAGGTTAAATACTAACATAAACAATATTTCATTAATACGAAAAGATCCGAATTACAATCCCGAGTGGGGTTAAACATAAACGAATACAAATATGAAAATCCGAGATGTTACAATTCAAAAGAGAAAACCGACATATTGTGTTTTAGTTCATGATGTTTGGCATATTATGATTTAGGGGTAAAGTTAAAATACAAATGAATACAAAAATGAAAAGTTTAAGAGGGATTTGTGACCACACAAAAATCCCCTTAAAAATAAATTCAAAAAAATATAAAAAATCATAACTCATAATTTAAATAAAAAGCGAAAAAATTTTAAAACCAAAATTTTTCACTACCATTCCCGTTAAAAAAATCAATGAAAAGACACAATGCCGAGATCAAAAACACAATGACGAAAATGAACACATGACACAATTATAACTAAGAAAAGACACAATAGATCGCAAAATATAACACAATGCTGAGTAATATAACACAATATCAAGAAAAAAAGACATATGCCAATGAAAAAAGACACAATCAATGACAAAAATAAACACAAAACAAAATTATAAACAAAAAGACATAATGATCTTTTTCACTCACCACTATGTCTTTTTTTTAGAACAAGAAAGACGGTGAAAACATTTTTAAGTTTTTACTTTTTCGTTTTTTATTAAATATTGAGTTATGAGTTTTTTATGAGTATTTTTACGTGACTTTAAATCCTTCTCATTTTATTCCATTTGTAAAATAATTTGACTATGATTTAGTTCATGGTGTGTTTAGTTCATGTGGATCAAGGATCAAGTGCATAATTTATGATAAATATGTTTTAGTTTATGATCAATGTGTTTTAATTCCTTAGGGTTGTGTGTATTTAGATGGGTTTGTGTGTGCTTTTAATTATCCTTCTTATTTCGTTTAGTAAAATTGAAGTAACCGGACAGAAACACGCTTTGCTTGTTTTTAGTTTATGTGCATGGCTACTAACTAAATGACATGCGGTGAAGGTTAACGCTTATGATATTTATTATGACCTCATGTTCGAAACCTAACACTAAGAGTTTTATCCACGGTGATGAGTTTTCCTTTATAGTACTTCTAGACGTGTCAGACCTGAAACTTCAAAAATAATATGGACGATTGACATTACAAGACAGACTCTAGTTCCAAACACTCTTAAAAAACTAAATAAATGATTTGAATAATTGTTTAATAATCCAGAAAAAAAATTGCAAATCAAGACTTGAACTTTTGACTATTACCATTTCAACCCTTGTAGTACTTTGAAACTTTAGCATCCTCGTCACCACTGAGCACCAATAATAACAACCAAGAAACACCCATAACAGAGAAACGGATAAACCTCTCTTCCTCACACACAAACACACTGATCTTCAAGGGCTTATCTGATGAGTGTGAAACCTTTTTCTTGATAATAAAAATGGAGTCTTTATCCCTAATCACCACCACCACTACCACTTCTAAATTCAGGTTCTCTATCCCATGTTACAATAATACCAAATTTTATACAAGCCTTCCTTTTAATCACAAAAGACTCAGGAAATTTGCAGCCTTTGCTGCTAAAGATGAGCCTAATTTTGACAGTTATGACCAAATGGAGCTTAAATTTGGGAGGTTGATTGGTGAAGACCCTAAACTTACTCTTGCTAAGGTTCATTTCTCTCTCTGTAGTTGTTTTATTTAAAGTTGTGCATTTAATGGTGAAAGTAAACAGATAATATGTAAAAAAGGTTGAGTCTTTTTGACAATTGTATGAGATTTTAGTTGAATTTTGATAGTGGGACTGGGATTCTTGAAGAATTTGAGGTGGATTTGATTTGAGTTTTGGTCAAAGTTTTGATTTTTAGTAATTTTGAAGTTAAGGGGTTGGTTTCTTGACATTTTAGTTAAAATTTTGAAAGCAAAAGTAGAATTTGTTGAAATTGTGAAATTGGTGTAGATGATTCTGATAAGATAAAAAGATAGCATTTTTATTGTAAGTGATTAGTTTTTTGGCATTCTTTTTGTTGAATCCTTAAAATAGAAGTAGAATCTTAAGGCTAGTTTGATTTAGGTACTATTCGAAGGGCATGATAAGTACACTTGTCATGCTAATTAATCTTGGAATTAAACCGCATTGCCACCCATTTCTACTTTTTTTAGTGTTAAGAAAAACGGACCATGTAAAGTGATGCATGTTATAATCTAGCCGATATAATTTGTTAACCGAAACACCGAATGATATAGAGGAGTTATTGATGTTTCAAACCATCATACTTGTCTTTCTGTTGTAAACAAACCCTTTTTGCAAATTGAGAAAAGATTAAAACTTTACTCTCACAACATGACTAACTTCCACAGTTTTTGTCCATAATTCTGTTTTTTGTGCAGATAATCGGTAGAAAAACAAATCCAGAAATGTCTTACTTGGAGATCGAGAAGTTATACAATAAGAAAGGTCTTAAAGCATTTAATGATATAGAGGAGGTCCCATTTGATGTATCAGATATTAGAAAAAAGCCCAATGATTCACTTGACGGGCTGAATTTGTCCCGGCCCGTACCCAAGAAAGGGGTCAAATTTGAAACAAACAATTCATCTGATGGGCTAAACTTGACCCGGCCCGTACCCAAGAATGGGGTCAAATTTGAAACAAACAATTCATCTGATGGGCTAAACTTGACCCGGCCCGTACCGAAAAAAGGAGTCAAATTTGAAACAAATGATAAACCGGTAGCACCACCCGAAGTAAAAAGACCAAATCAGCCCTTGGCTAAGGCTCCCAGTAATCCCGTGCCAAGTGTGCCGAATGTTGAATTAAGGAAACCAACTACTTTTAATGAGGATGATGGTTTGACCTCAATGAAACCGAGGCCAAATTTTTCGTATAAAGTTAACAAAGAAGAGGAAGAAAATCGGTTTACTGATATGACAATGGTGAGGAAGCCTGCACCATTTGGGCAAAAAGAAGAAACCGAAGTTGTGGATGATGATAGTGAAAGTCAAAGTGAAATCCAAACAGATGTTTCACTCCTGCAAAAGCCTGGGGTCGCACCAGTTTTGCAACAAGAAGAAACAGAAGTTGTGGATGATGATAGTGAAAGTCAAAGTCAAAATGAAATCCAAACAGATGTTTCACTCCTGCAAAAGCCCAGGACCGAACCACTGTTGCAAAAAGAAGAAACAAAAGTTGTGGATGATGATAGTAAAAGTCAAAGTGAAATCCAAACAGATTTTTTTCTCCTACAAAAGCCTGGTATTGCGGTGAATCAAGATTCTAGAGATCAAAATGAATCAAGGGAAAATGTGGATGCTTTGAAGTTACAAGAGAATGGTCACGAGGATGATAATTCAACTGGTAATGCCGGTGATTTATTATATAGTTGTAGTTTTGACCCATTTAGTAATAACTAGGTTGACTTGAGACATGTTTTAATCCCAAACGGGCCAAATTAAGAAAAGTAGCTAAAAGAGAAATGAGTCAAACAGGTTGAAAGCCACCCAAAGCTTCCAATATCGCTTGATGCGTAGAACTTTCCAATATTGCTTTTGTTCAACTATTTGTTCAAATAGGTTGACTTGAGACGTGTTTTCTTAATGCGTAGAACCTTCCAATATCGCTTTTGTTCAAATATATCGATTATAAGTGTCTTAAAAATCTTATTTTACAATCATAATTGACGCAATATTTATTCATAATAAGATGTAAAAAGTGGACAACAAGAGTTTCAGGTTAGTTTGACCCGTACTAGAAAATGACCCATTTCAACTGAACCCATTTTGACCTGTTACCCAACATGTCTTACCCCTTTCTTGCCACCTATAGTATTGTCCAAAGCAGGACTTTTCTTGAATAGTCAACAAACAAGAATTCTCATACATGACAATTTAAGCTGTGTAATGCTGTTTTGTTTTCATTAACACGCTATTACATCTTCACATATTTGTTCTTTCTCAAGGATCTCAGCCTTCTGAGCAAACCGAGTCAGGTTCTGATCCTGATATTGCAGCCACCTTGAGAGGACCACCTAAAAGGTACTTTAAACTATTCTACATGATGTTAATTGTGATTTTATTGGGCATTGATTGCATTATGAACAAGTTGACGTTTCTTTTGTTTGACTTCTTGATCGTTGATGTGATATAATAGATTAGATCAACCTGTCAAAGATACACCAAAGATTGAGAAACCGATTTCAAGCCCACCAAGTCCAAAACCTTATGACAATGCTATTGACATTGAAAATTTACCCACAACACCACTTTTGAAGGTGCATGACTGATTTTCTGATACGGTCAAATGACAATATTACCCTTTGTTCTCTGCTAGTTCTCACAAATATTTCATTCTATAGAGTCGTGAAGATACCGACTGGAAACGAGCTCAAGATTTGTTGAAAACAGAAGGAAGGGAAGAAGTGGAACTCATAAACTCAAGCACTCGGGGGTTTTTTGTAAGTGTTGATAATAAAGTTTGAATCTTTTTATGTTGGGGATTCCCCTTTTGGTGATTTTACCGTTTTGCCCTTTTTTGTGTAGGCGTCTTTTGGTTCTCTGATCGGATTTTTGCCTTACCGAAATCTTGCCACCAAGTGGAAGTATTTAGCTTTCGAGTCTTGGTTGAGAAAGAAAGGGTTGGATCCTGCTATGTATAGACAAAGTCTAGGTGTTGTTGGAGGCTATGATGCAACAAGCAAGTCAACTCCCGAGTCAACCGTAGATATTAAAAAGTTCGAGGGTGAAATATCACCTGATATGAAACTTGAGGACCTTCTTGCAATTTATGACCATGAAAAACTCAAATACTTGTCATCATTTGTTGGTCAGGTTTGAATCAACAAAGATGCTTACTTAAATCGTTAAAAGTTTATTAAACTTATAATAACAAAAATAGTTATGATACTCTTGTTGCAGAAGGTAAAGGTGAACGTGGTCTTAGCGGATAGAGACACAAACAAATTAATATTTTCTGGAAAACTGAAAGAGAAGGATGAATCGATTGAGAGAAAGAAAAATCTCATGGTGAGATTCTTTTTTGTTTCTTGAATTCTTTCTATGAAACTATAATACTAGTATAATTTAAGCTCGTATTTTACTCTACTTGTGCAGGCAAAGCTTAATGTTGGAGATGTTGTGAAGTGTTGTATAAAAAAGATTACTTATTATGGTATTTTCGTTGAGGTATTAATCTTTTTGTTTACCACTAAAGTTAATTTTCGACTAAAAGTCTTCATTTCTAGCCAAAAAGAAACATTATTGTCCTTAACAAACCTTGAAAGTAATGTTTGTATTAATAAGGGTAAACTTGTCTTTTCACTTGCCTTTCTGACCCATGGTTTTGATCTGGTAGGTTGAAGGAGTACCTGCATTGATTCACCAAACTGAGGTGTCGTGGGATGATACTTTGGACATCATATCTCATTTTAAAATCGGGCAGGTACCTTGCGTGTTGTATTGTTAAATAACATTTTCATATTCAATTAATTCTAATTTCTTGACATGCTCAATAATTACACTAGTAATAATAATAATCTTTGTTCATAGATTGTTGAAGCGAAGGTTCATCAATTAGATTTTTCACTTGAACGTATATTCCTATCGTTAAAGGAAATTACGGTAATCTACCCTCTGTATTTATTGGATCAAACATATATCTAGAAGTTAAGATAGTAAAAAAACTCAATAATAATAATAATCTTGTGACAGCCAGATCCGTTGATCGAGACTTTAGAGGCTGTTGTTGGTGATCAAGCTAACTTGGGTGGTAGATTAGAAGCAGCCCAACTCAATGAGGAGGTTTTTATCTTTACAATTTCTTTATATCATATTACAATGCACAAATAACTTTTGATGAATATTGCATACCACATATAACTTGTACAGTGGGCCGAAGTTGAATCACTTGTGAAAGAACTGCAACAATACAAAGGAGTTGACCAAGTAAAGAAAGGTCGGTTTTTCTTGAGCCCGGGTTTGGCACCAACATTTCAGGTAGTTTTTTTTATATTGTTTTGGCATTTAGTGATCCTAAAATGTCTGGATTTCATATTAAACTACGCATTATGAATTATGTGTAGGTTTATATGGCGTCCGCGGTTGAGAACGAGTATAAATTGCTTGCACGAGCAGGAAACAAAGTACAAGAGGTATTAATAAGTTACTTGTAACCTTTAAGGCCTTTTATCAAAGGTCTCGATTTTGAAACCCGGTCCCATTGGTTAGCGGTAAATTGGTGGGACCTGGTGAACAATTATAAGGAAAATTCTTGCGGAAGTGTGAAAGTATAAAGTTTTAGACCTCGAAAAATGTAGTAAACGTCTTAAGTTTGTTGTCATTGTGACAGGTGATTGTAGAGACATCGATGGGGAAAGAAGAGATGAAATCCGTGATCTTAACATGTGCCAATAGAGTTGAGTGATTGATTCCCATATGGTTCTTGTATAGTCTGTATGATCATTGTTGTGGTAAAAGATGGGTTGATGTGTATGAGCCTTTTAAACTAAAGTATTTATAATGTGCATGGGAGGTTATTGAGGTGATGAGTGGTCCACACAAATATAAATCGGGAGTAAATCCAAATTATTTCAAGAAAAATGTAACAATGATATGAAATTCTAAGTTTATACATTACACACCATTCTCGATCATTCTCCATCATTCCATTAGTGTTATTTTAGCTTTTCCTCAATCATTTAATCACACCACTCAATCTATGTTATACTTCATTTTAAATCATTCCATGTATTTATATTGTTTAAAAACCAAAAGAATGGTTAAAGAAAAGAAAAATAGTTGATTGACGGAACGGTTGATTTACCGGTGCGAGGGTGGTCGTTTGCACCCCGTCACTAGTTACAAGAAGGAGGGGGGGGGAGAGGGGTTCCAATGGTCTCATGGGCTCCACCTCAGCATCCCTGACGCTTCCTAGTGCATACCACATGCCTAAGGTGGATGGTTGGATCATATTTTAATTTTAACCTTTAAAATCTCATCTGCTCGTTTTTTAATCACTTCTCATCTCTTGTTTTTTTTTAAATTGCAAATCCACATTAATAGATAAATTAGTTCCGTGTATTGTTTTAACTTATTATATCTTTATGGTTGAAATAATTTAAGGTGTCTTTTAGTTTTTGAAATTGACATGACGAGTGGACCAAGAAGACGCCTGTTCGATTACCGCTCGACCTAAGAAAACATGTCTTAACCATGTAGGGATTCATGCTTGGTGCATGTATTTCTGGTTTGTTTAAGAACCACACCAAATTATGTGATATTCGTATTATACCTGACCAAGTACTTGTTAAGTAGTTTTGAATAAGGCACTTGTGGCATATAGTTGGACATAGATTTTTAAAAACAAAGGTATAGAGAAATTTGTTTATTAAGCGGATTTAATAATGATTGACTAATGGTAAGCATAACTAGACCATGGATTAGTAAACCGCTTACACTTACAAGTTACAATATGTTAACTATCATGAAGAAACATAAAACAGAAAACCAGTTACTTGGGCTTGGGCAGTAAAAAGAAGCTTGGGTTTGGGCTTGGATTAGGGCAATTGACTGTAGTAACTCACTATACATATCATATCCAGTTGTTGTAAAATCCTAATTTATTTTTTACTTTGCGTTTGCTACTTAATTTTGTATATGCTTTTTACAAAAGTTCTTTCACTTAGGCCTTTTGTTTTGGAGGCTTGAATAAAAACAGCCACTACAGTTTGAACCAATAAGATATTATATCTAAAATGGGTTCAAATGAAGATACCATTTGTAGTTGCTATTTTTATTCAAAAATTCAAACAAGAAGTCAAACAGAAAGAACTCTTTCCACAAAAAGTTCTTTTAGTTTTGGATTTTCATTTCATTTTGTGTTTACTACTTGAGTTTAGGGTAAAGTTAAACCACAAAGTGCAACAAACAAAAATAATATGATGATAAGAAATTTAATTCATTGATCTTAGATTTGAAGGGCATGAAGATAATAGTTCATTGATGGTTTTCTCTCTTCACATGCTGACATATGCTAATTCTTCCATCATTTTAAAATGTCTATAACTTTTTCATACGATAATTTTTTAGCAATTTTTTACCATAATAACAAATGTTTTTTTACCATATAAAAATAAAAAAAAGTTAGTGTGTTTTTTTATATTGTGTTATTTTGTTGTTTATTGTGTTTTTTAATTGAGTTTTTCTATACATTGCGTTATAGATTTTGGTTATTGCGTTTTTCAATTGGTACTCATATTAAAGATAAAAATTAAAATAAATATTACGTCATTGTCTCTTTTTGTTCGTTTTTTGTTTATCATTGTGTCTTTGTGTTCAATATTTGTCTTTCTACCTATCGTTGTGTTTTAGTCATTATGCTCAGCATTCACTTAATTTGAAAAAAATAGTATTATGTTTATTGTGTATTACTTTCAAGTCATGTGTAATATGCAGATTTCATTATGTTTTACGTTTCAGGTCATTGTGTTATACGCATTTACCATTGTGTCTTAGGTTTAGACCATTGTGTTATATGTATTCATTATTGTGTTTTACATTTCAGGTTATTGTGTAATATGTATTTATCATTGTGTTTTATATATATTAGATAATTTGTTGGTATTTTTCATTATATTTACATATTATTACACAACGGTGTTTACTAGTATTTAAGAAAAACACAATGATCAGTTGAAAGACACAATGCCGAAAAAAACACATTAACAAACAAAAAGACAAAAAAGACACAATGGTAAGCAAAAAACATAATGACGTAATTTTTTTTATATAACAAAATCATACTCGTATTAAAGATACAAACGCTTATTATTGTGGTGAATTTTATTTAAAAAAAATATCATATAAAAAACTTATAGACGCTAATTATGGCTTAACACACTTCTCATTTTTGTTAGCATTTCTTTTACTTTGGCTTTTTGTTTGGAGGCTTGAATAAAAACAACCATTACATATATTGTCTTCATTTGAAAAGATTTTGGATATACTTACCACTTGATTTTAGATATCCTTTTTTCACAAAAAGTTCTTTCGATTTTAGATTTTTATTTCAGTTTGTGTTTACTACTTGATTTTGTATATATGCTTTTTACAAAAGTTCTTTCACCTTTGGCTTTTTATTGTAGTTTGTGGTTTACTAATTATTTTTATGGATTATGTATGGATTGTGTTGCCCTTCTAGTTTTGGTATCAACAATTTTGATGAGGTCCCTTGAGATCCCACTTTCACCATTTTTACTAGAAATTTGAAAATTTCAGTCACTTTTTCAATCCCGATGCCAGCTAAATGCCAGCCAACAGGACTTGACTAAATTTGATACCCCAACTGAGGTTGACCCCTACACTGTAGGGATTTATTCCCTATAACCTATTTTGCTTGAGTCTCGACCATTTGACTTAGCGAATTTCGACACCTCACCCGAGATTGACCTTGATCCTCACTCTTGAAGTTGCTTAAGACTCGACAAAACCTAATTCTAATCATCTATGTTCTACTCTGCAAGATTTGATTTCTCTGACCAGGATGGCAAACTTTCGCAAAACGCTATTCATCGAACCACATTTTTACCATGAATATGAAAGTGAACACTTTCCATGTGTGTTTGGAGCATAGGACAACCTTTATCGACGGGTTTGGTTTTCTTCTAAATATAAATATTATTCTTATGATTTAAATATGTGTTACATGTGTTTTATCAAAATTTATCATTGTTATATTGTAGCTTAACATGCCTAGTCCCGACGTGACTAAATTTGATACTGTCCCACGCTCATCCCTAGTCCCGACGTGACTAAATTTGATACCTCAACCGAAATTTGACCCTTTTACTGCAGGGGTATTCCCCGGGACCTATTTGTTTTCAGTATCAACCGTTTGACTTAGCGAATTTCGACTCACCCAAGGTTGACCGAAATCCTCAAACTCTTGAAGTTGTGCCTCCTTCCACATAACCTATTTCTAATATTGTTCAAGACGGGACTGACAACTCCCAAACGCTTCAAGTTGCGCCTCATACTCAACCATCTACAGGTTCTGGAATATTTAGCTGCTCAGGCCAAGATTGCAAAGTATCACAAATCGCGTTATCTGACAATGCTGATGGAGTTTCGCAAAGTGTTGTTTGTCGAACAATGTTTTTACTACGAACCTGTAGTTGAACACTTTCCATATGTGTTACCGGGTTGGTTTTCTTTTTAAATGAAAAATTAAATGTGTGTTACATGTGTTTTATTTAAAATTTATTATTGTTATATTGCAGTTGAGCAAACCTTACAAGAAAGCATAAAAAATCTATTTCTCAACATAAACCTGCATAGTCATGATAATGCTTTACTCCAGTTTTGGAACTTTACCATAGCCACAAGAAAGCTCTCACCAAGGGATCTCCGACGTGCGATGATGACTATGGAAAATCAACCATTTGCCGCCGAAAGACCTCACATTAATCTGACAACCTAAAGGAACTCTAAGAGTGTTACTCATGTGGATAGTCTACAACCAACTATAAAGCATGACTTAAGTTGATTACTTCTGTTATGTTTCTAATTTGTAAAAAAGAAGACGAGAGTTTTTCAGTTGGATGTATTGAGTTGGTTGCAAACATCAAGTGTCAAACTAACTCAGATAAAATCTTGTACGTTCATGGATTTAAGGTGATATATATATTTTCTTAAAATGAAAGGATTTTACATTTAAGGTGTCAAACTAACTCTGATGGAGAAAGCACCACCGATAGTGAGGCGAACAAAAGATCTGGCTGCAAAGGTAATAATTGATTATCAATAATATTTTCTAATTATTAATCAAAATTAATAATTTTTTATACAAAAAATAAATGATATTTTATTAAATATATGAATGCAGGGTTCAATCTTTGTATGGGTGGCAAGCAAGGTAATCGCAAGGGTTGGAATGTTGATTCAAATAGGTTGGTGACTGTTAAAGTTGGATGGAAGGATTCGAATATCAAGTTTAAGGTGTTTAAGAATGCTCTGAGTTTCTCCAAAGTTGTTTCCGAGATTCAATCGAAGCTTAAACTTCAAATGGGGCAGTATAAGGTTGAATATATTGACTTGGAAGGAGATTGGATTCTTATGACAAGTGATACGGACCTGCAATGCTGCATCGATGAAACTTGTTCAACTCCAAAAGATGGTGGTGATGATACAATCTATCTCATTGCGACAGAAGTGAAAGGAAAGGTAATTGAGACTTAAGTAACAAGTGTTTTATGTTTTTTTTGGGGGTATAAATTGTTGGAAGTATGAGCTGCATTTTGAAACTTGTGAGCTAGTAAATATTCTTAAGTAGGTGATTAAGACGGTATATGAAATCTAACCTCATCTTAGTGCTTGGCTTGTCGTTTTGTATCTACACAAGGGCTAGATGCCTTTTCAAAGTATGAGCTGTAAGTATAATCCAATCTCTACTTAAATATACTTGTTCAAGTAATCCGATTTTAAAGTTTGTTTGTTTGAATGCAGTAGATTTGCTTGCATTTTGTACATTTGAACTTGTTTTTATCATTTTCATGTGAACCGATTAATGTGTGAAGATTACATGTTTATTATGTGTACATTTCGTTGATTCTATGGGTGAATACTGTTTGGAGGCTTTGATAAAGACAGCCGTACAGATTTTAGTTTCATGTGAACTGATTAATGTGTGAAGATGTCATGTTTATTATGTGTACATTTCTTTAATTCTATGGGTGAATACTGTTTGGAGGCTTCGATAAAAACAGCCGTACGGATTTTAGTTTCATGTGAACTGATTTATGTGTGAAGATTTCATGTTTATTATGTGTACATTTCGTTGATTCTATGGGTGAATACTGTTTGGAGTCTTTGATAAAGACAGTTGTACAGATTTTAGTTTCATGTGAACCAATTTATAACACAAACCAATCATTTGAAACTTAAATTATTTCTACTCAATTATTTATTATCCATGCATTTATAACCGATTCACATTTGAAACTTAAAAGGGGTATGACAAGTATGAGAACAAAATACGTTTAGTTTAGTTTCATATGTACAGGGTAAATACGAATAGCCTAACAGGTGAAAGAAAAAAATGGGTTGGGGGCTTTGAGCTAATATAGATACATTTTACTGTTTTAGTATAGCTTAAAATGGATCGAGTAAGATTGGCGGCCCCAAAAATCCTTTCATTTTCACTGTTTGTATCTCTGCTTTTTGAATAATTCCCAATCATTACATCATAAACAATACAAAACTCAGCCTAAAATAAACACAAATCCATTTGACTGTTAAAGTTGGATGGAAGGATTCGAATATCAAGTATTGATACACCTAAAATATCATAGATTTTAATCAATTAATATGATGTCATTTGAGAACATTTGTTCATATTTATCCAAAAAAAACATGATTATCTCAAAAATCATATTACCTGAACTTTGATGATATAATCATCCTTAGAATCTTTAAAATTTGAAATTGATTGATGATGATAAATTTGTTGTCATTAATATTCTGTGTATGACAAATTTTTAATTGACTTTATATTTTACAATTAAAAGTTTTCATGGATATATTATCATTTATCTAGAGTTGGTATGTACTTGGAGAACCTTTTTTTGTGATACGGACAATTATATGTGGCTATATCAAGAGTTATAAGCATACCTATATGTTACCTTATTAAAAGTTACAAGCAAGCATGGACTAAAGATTTTGATTCTTGATAAACAATGTATACCTACTAATACAATCACAAATATAGGGTAAAAGGAAGTTTTTACCTATTTGTAACATATTTGTGTAATCTTAGTTATATGATATCTGTAAATTTAATGTAAATTATAATTGTATTAACAATATATGATCAATTTGTTGACTGTATTTCACTTAATTGCTACTTAATTGTTATAGTTTAAAATTTTCATCAATTACCTGTAATACACGGATCTCAAACTAGTAGATAAATAAACTAACATGGGCATATATAGTTAGTAGTTTAGCTATGGATATTTCCTTAGTTGCATGGAGTTCCAAGTCCGAGAGACTTCTTGTCCTGAGGGACAAGCCAATTTACACAAACCTAGATGACTTGGTAGGGGCCCACCCATCGGGGTCCCAGTTTTCCATGATCTTCTTGTCTAATGAGCTCATTTTCCCGAAGGACCAAATCTCCTACTTTAAACTTGACCTCCGTGACTCGGGAGTTATACTTTTCCACCTTCTTTTTGTACTCTACTTCCCTCTTTGCAGCCATCTCCCTCCTCTCTTCAACTAAATTTAGATTTAGCCTGAGGTCATCTTCATTCTCACATCCCATTTTCTGCACTCGACTAGTCGGTGAACCAATCTGAAACATCCTAAAATAGTATAAAATTAAATAAAGGAAGATTTCGTTAAGTAGTCGAGCGTTAAATTATTAATTAGTATTAAATAAAGAAAAGTTATGGACTTGGATTAATTAAGATGGATTAAAAGGGTAATGGGCCTTAGGTCCATGGGCTTTAAGGGATATAAATACCCCTTAAACCATCCTAAAACCCTAATCCTCATTCCATCTTCCATATTTCTCTACACATTCAAAAACACACACACATTCTACACCACACCATATACGGCCGAGGAGAGAGAGAGATAGACGAGCGAGATCCGAGAGCGAGTAAACGTTAGTTGTGATTAGATCTTTGTTATTCGAGTCTTATTCAAGATCTAGAGTTCCTAAACAAGCTAACCATGATCAAACGAGTACGTAAAGCTATGTCTTTTACCTTAAAGTTTACGTTTTTATAAATGTTTGGGCTTAAAACTTAGAACGAGAATAGATCGGGTGTAAATGAAACGTAAAGTTCTAAACTTGATGCTAAAACGGAACTAATGAACCCATAAACCTGTGCGGATCAATTAAATGAACCCTTAAAACTAGTATCGAACATTTTGAGCTTAAAGGTCCCAACTTTATGCGTTTTCGGGCCAAATCTTATCCAAAAATGACCATAGGATTGATCGCGAGTTGGTTAAATATCGTATCCAAGAATTTCACGTTAAAACAGATATGATTGTGGGGGATTAAGATTGAACAGAGGCGGCAGCTGGGCAACTTCGCCTGCAGGTAACCTCGCCTGCAGCTAAGTTCGCCAAGCCAAGTTCGCCAGGCCAAGTTCGCCAAACCAACTTCGCTAAGGTTATAAGTTCGCTGCTGTGTGAACTTCGCTGGTTAAGTTCGCTAATATATAACTTCTCCTAGTGACAACTTCTCCTGGCATATGTTCGCTTAGGGTTAACTTCGCCCATGTTAAATTCGCTTAATATTAAGTTCGCCAAAAGTCAAGTTCGCTGAGAAATAAATTAAAAACCTAATGAAAGATACGCCAAAAGTCAGCTCGACCCCAGCCAGGGGCTCTGCCCCTTGGACCCTGCTAGGGGCTGCCGCCCCTAGAACCCCGCTGCCAGGGGCGCTGCCCCCGGACCCTCGTTCGTTGTGGGTAATAGTTAGGACTAGAAAGATGATATGAGTAGCGATAGTTAATTGATACGTGTAATTATTATACAGTCAGCCGCTCACAACTAAAGAAAGGGATTACAATTAACGGTGAACGTAACCGCATTCAGGTGAGTTTCTAGCCCCACTTCTGTGTTATGTTTTCGGGGCTGTGTGCATACTCGATATGTTTGTTAATAAACTTATCCTAAGTGATAAGTGTATGCCTTATGTGAATGATGTGAAATGTATGAAGAATTGCTTGATAGTACGTGAACGATCTTCGGATATGTCACGTACTGTCGGGTTGTAGTGTTATGTATAAGGTAAGTATAAAGTATATGCTTATATGTATGAATGCAATAAAGCTAACAAACGAAGGAAATGTATGGTTGTATGGTAACGAAGAGGGACCAGACCCTAACAATATCTGTGATGTTAAGGGCCAGACCCTTATAATATCTGTGATGTTAGGGACCAGACCCTTATAATATCTATGATGTTAGAGACCAGACCCTTATAATATCTGTGAGGTTATAGGGCGAAAGGCTCTTTAAAACGTATGATTATGTATGTAAAGGAAGTATGAAGGTAAGAATGAAAGTATATGCACTTATGTATGTATGAAATAAAGTTAAGAGGTTAAGTATGAAATGTAAGAAGGTATTGTATGATTATATGATTAACCAGAACTCACTCAGCGTAACTGACTTTTAGTATGCACGCAGGTGAGTAGAATGAGGCAGGTAGCTTGAGGAGGACACATGGCAGAGTTGGACGAAGTTGGCATCTGAAGATTTTGCTATGATGTTTTATTTTAAAAGACTATGTTCTGTTTTTAAATGACTATGAATGTTTGATAAGACAAGATTTGGAAGTTATGTAATGTTTTAAGGTTGAAGTTCACGTTCCGCGTAAAGTTTTAATTAACTCTTATATTTAGAACTGCGTTTATGAGTAAATCCAACACCAAAGTAGGGCTACCGGTAACGGGACCTTACACAATCTCGGCAGGTATCGAGGCCTCAGTTCTGTATGTGAAACTGAAAGGTGTTTCTCCATGGCTAATTTTTGGCGCTGTGCGGTGAGCCCATGAGATGTGTGGTAATTCCTCAACCCAAGAGTGCTTCTGTTTTCCCAACCTACTTTTTATCCCTTCGAAAAGGCTCCGATTGACCCTTTCCAGTTGTTCGTTGATGTGCCACAAAAGTGAATATTTGTTTGATCTTCAACTGTTGACACCATTATCGAAAAGGGATATTCGCAAATTGTTTCCCATTATCGATTATGATGGAGTGCGAGAGCCCGAATCTACATACCAGGTTCTCCCAGACAAATCTTTTCACTTGTTACCACGTGATGGTGGCTAAATACTTGGCTTCAACCCACTTCGTGAAATAGTCCACCGCCACGACTAGGAACTTGGCCCTTCCCGAACCTTCGAGAAAAGGCATCATGATGTCAATCCCCCATTTCTGGAATGGCCAGGAGAAGCTAACTGCGATTAAATTGAGTTTAGGTTGTCAGGTGATGAGGGCATGTACTTGGAAATTATCACATTTTTGTATCTCTTGCAGGGCGCTAAAAACATGGCGACTAGTTGACGTGAGGTTGAAGACTCAGTCAAAAATAAACCAAATACAACTAAATAGATAGCAGTAAGTGGGTGTCGAACACAGAGAGTTTTTGGAATGTGTGGTTACTAGTAGCTTTAACAGACAACTAATTGAATTAACTAAAATGCATAAAAAGTAATTTCAGATTTTGATTGATTGGAATTGATTACTAAAAAGAAATAAAATAACTTGCAAACAACGATTAAGATTGATAAACTGATTAAGAACAAGTGACCATCTTAGATTTCAGGTTTAAATCAACACAATGTTCATGCTTACTAGAAAGAACCACATAGACATAGTTCATCTTTGATTACTTGTTTGTGATACAAGGGAACTTAGTAGTTGGATTAATATAATGCAAGGTTGTTACCCAATGATCAATTAACTCCTAATTCCTCCCATGATATACCGATTACCAATAGCACCAAGAACGTATGGTTATGGATTATGATCAAACACAACCAATAATTTACAAACAATTATTCAAACACCATAACAACCAAACAAATATTGCAAAGTTATTATTCTAGAAATTCAAGCATAACAAAGTGTATCAATTAAACCTTACATCCAAGATGATCACCAATGAAATTAGCCACTCATGGTTTTGTAGATCATAATCACTTCAATTGTGTTAATCATAGAAATCAAAGACCAAAACAATTGATTACAATCACCCACAATAGTGTTTTGCACTCCCAAATTCGCCTAAAATCGTTCCCAGGTGAAAAATATATGAAAAGACACCCAAAAATGACCTAAAAAGGAGAATAAAAACTGCATTTACACGTCGGACCGTGGTCCACGGTCCAACCACGGTGCATAGAATGGCCATGGTATTTTGACTGTGGCCCATGGTCAACACCGTGGGCCACGGTGGAGCTCTTTCTCGTTTTCTTGTTTTCTTCATATGTTTCTCGTTTCAACTCCGTTTTCTTCGCCGTGTTTGCCCACGTTCTCGTGATTTCATCCTCTATCTCCTCATACCTGCAATTATACGAGTAACCGTAGTAAACTAATTCCATGAAATTAATTGGTTTAGCATATGCATTTATATCTTTTAGCTCGCTTAACGGCTTCCCTACGGTTCACCCGTCACTAGTAGTATCCTTCCCTCATGGCTCTGGCCGCTACCATCTTCTCCCCCATATGCTTCCACACATCCCTCCTTGTCTTTCCCGTATACCATAGCTTGCCTTGGCTAGATCGATGCATTTAAGGGAATGTCCCAAGTAGGACCTTATGTACAAAACCCCATATATCACTTTGTATCGGAGAGCCCGTATCCTAAGCCTTCGCGCTTCTTTTGGATACTCTGGAAACTACCCCTTCTTGGCGGTATTTGAGGAAGGGAGTCATCTAGTTTACTTTTATCGAATGGACTTTGAGGGTCTCTACTTTGACATCTTTGGCTAAATGATCGAAAGCCACTGCTGCCAATTTGCTTAAAGCATCTGCTTTCTTATTGAGGCTTCGAAGAATATGCACCACTTCAAGTTTCTCAAATCTTTGTAGCAATTCACGTACATTTCTCAAGTATTCAATCATTTTGGTTTCTTTCGCATCGTAGTCTCCCTTAACCTGATTGGCTACCAACATGGAGTCCACGTAGGCTTTGATCTTTCAAGCTTTCACTTACTGGGCCATCCTTAGTCCGACCAGAAGAGCCTCATATTCTGCCTTATTGTTAGTACTCGGGAAGTCCAAACGGACAGTGTATGTTAACTCAATTCCTTCAGGACTTATTACTATGATTCCTGCTCCACTTCCTTCTTTATTTGAAGCCTTGTCGGTGTATAAATTCCAAAGAGGTTCATCCTCGAGAATCTTGTCGACGATTACTTCATCTGGGGTTGCCATTCCCCCAATGGGAGATCTTCCGTTCTCTTCCTCGGACACACACTCGGTTAAAAAGTCAGCCAACACTTTCCCTTTAGATGCAGCTCGTGGTTTGTACTCAATGCACCACTTGTCTAGTCTTCCTGAGACTTCGGGCTTCATGAGGATTTGTTGAAGTGGTTTATTGGTTAGGACCCTGATGACATGGGCTTGGAAATAACGCCTCAGTTTTCTGGCCGCGCAGATAAGAGCTAGAACCAGTTTCTCAATGGGAGAATACCTTTCTTCCAGTCCCTTCAATGTTCAACTAATGAAGTATATCGACACCTGGGCTTCTCCCCTTTCTACCATAAGCACCAAACTTATGGTCCAGTTTGTGTGAGCGAGGTATAAAATGAGTATCTCCCCTGGTTGGTTGGGGAGACACAATTGTGGGGAGCTCGCTTAGATGTACCTTCAAATCTTAGAAAGCTTGGTCGGTTTCATTATCCTAATAGAACTTGTTCTTCTAGACACTTTTCCTTAGGACTGCGATAAACGGGAGAGTTCTCTCGGCTATCTTGGATAGGAATCGGTTCCGAGCTACCAAACGCCCATTTAACCTTTGCACGTCCTTGATGCTTTGTGGGGGCTTTATGTAACAAAGCCTCCATTTTTCAGGGTTAGCCTTGACTCCTTCTTTAGTTACCGATACTCCCAAGAACTTTCCCTCTTCTACCCCAAAAGAACACTTCCCCAAGTTAAGCTTCATATTGCCCCCCTTTAAAGTCTAGAAGGTTTCCCGTATATCTCCCAACATTCTCTCCTCATTCTTACTTTTTATCACCAAATCATCTACATAAATCTACACGTTCATTCCCCTTTGGTGGTCAAACAGCTGATCCATGAACTGCTAGTATGTTGCTCTAACGTTATTTAGACTGAAGGGCATTTTGGTGTAACAAAAAGTACCCTCATTGGTGTAAACTGTTGTTTTCTCCTTTTCCTTAGGGTCCATATGGATTTGGTGATACCCCTTATACGCATCCAAAAAAACACCTCAAGGGAAACTAAAAGATTGACTCAATCTTCTTTTCCACCTCCAGTAAAGGATAAGAATCCTTGGGACACGCCTTATTTAGGTCCTTAAAATCAATTCACATACACCAACTGTGATCAGGCTTGGCTATCATTACTGGATTGGAGATCCATCGGGAGTATCTCACTTCGCGCACAATCCCGACATGCAACAACTTCCACTTTTCCTCTAACACGGCCTGACTCTTTCCCGGCCCCAAACTCCTTTTCTTCTGTTTTACATGTTCCATCCAATGAAATTCCTCGAGACCATGTTGTACTTGATTGCGCGGGACTCCCGTCATATCCGCAATAACATCTCATTCAGCCCGGCCTTCCATTTATTGGGCAACTGGGACCCAATCGTTATCATTTGGTCAGGGTAGTCTCCATTAAGGACCCATTCCTCTATTCCCTTCTTTCCCTAAAATATCATAGATTTTAATCAATTAATATGATGTCATTTGAGAACATTTGTTCATGTTTATCCAAGAAAAACATGATTATCCCAAAAATCATATTACCTGAACTTTAATGATATAATCATCCTTAGAATCTTTAGAATTTGAAATTGATTGATGATGATAAATTTGTTGTCATTAATATTCTGTGTATGACAAATTTTTAATTGACTTTATATTTTACAATTAAAAGTTGTATAATCAAGCAAAATAAAAAACCAAAAATTAAAATATAACAAAATGATTTGTTTCATTTCATAAGAATGTAATTGCCAAGAAAATGACAAATACCCACTAACCTTAAAACCATGTTCAAATAATAAAGATTATTCTGAGTTAGCAGAATATTAGAAGATTTAAAGTTGTATAAAGTGAAGGTAATGATTATTATTTATAATAGTTGAAAGTAGGGTTGTCACTTTTACCCATAACCTGAAACCCAACCTAAGAAAACCCATACTGTAGCATCATGAATTTTCTAAGAATAATATTTTAAATATATTATTTAATTATGATGGAAAAATTTACTTGAGTTAGTAGATAAATAATAAGATAATAAAGATGGAATGTTAAGTAGGCTAATTAGATGGAATTTAATATGGACCAAAAAGGAAAGATGGACCTTATTTCCATGGGCTTAAGGGAGTATAAATACCCCTTAAACCCTAATCCTTTTCATTTCCATCCATCTCTACACCATAGCCTACACCTTCAAAAACACACACTTAAGCCAAACACTCTCTACACTAATCCTTTCAACGATCCGAGACCAACCGAATGTAAGAAATGATTTATCTCAGCTGTACCAACCTAGTAGAACCCGAAACCGCAGCCCCGTGATGACGTATGAGCCGTTTAGATCTAGATCTAGCTTTGTTCGGACGTTTAATCAACCAAAAAACGAGCTTAAGGACCACCTTAGCTCAGATCTGGACACCCTGAAGCTACCTAGACCATAAACGATCAAATCCCGATCAACCATGGTGGTTAACGGCGGCTGACGGCTTCAAAATCACCCCAAAAACGCGTAATAAGAAAGCTGAACTGACATTGGGGCGTATAAGTTTACGTCGTGTAAGTTAACCAGCGCATAGGTATGTGTGTAACGTATATGTGTACCAGCGTATAAGTATGTATGTAGCGTATATGTGTACCAACGTATAAGTATGTATGTAGCGTATATGTGTGTATCACGTATAAGTATGTATGAAACGTATATGTGTATACCACGTATAAGACTTATACGCCATGATGACTTACGCGCTGGAACTACTTATACGCCAAAAGGGACTTATGCGCTAGAAGGACTTACACGCCCTGAGACTTATACGGCTAAAAGTGATTTTCCAATATAAACGAAAGATAAGCAGCGTATACGTACGTAAATGACAGATATGGACTAAGATAAGTAAATAACTAATAATGAAAGGTAACGTTTAAAACGAATATTTGATTTAATTAAATAATTGAAATTCAGTTTTCTAATGAGGATTTTAGTAAAGATTTATTAATGAAAATAAAATTTTTCCAAGCTGACCTGACAGCTTAACCCTAGCTAGGGGCTTTGCCCTTGGACCCCGCTAGGGGCTTCCACCCCTAGAACCTCGCTGCCAGGGGCGCTGCCCCGGACCCCAGTAGCTAGGGGTTATAATAACTTAGAAGTATGGTATAGCTAGAAGTAGTTAATTGATACTATGATTAATACATAGTTAGCCGTGCACAACTCAAGAAGGGCATAACAGTAAATTTAGAGAGTAAGGATTTATAGATGAGTTTCTAGCTCCATTGCCTTGTTATGTTTTTGGGGTTGTGTACATACTCAATGTGGATAGTTAATACACTTACCTTAAGTGGTAAGTATATGCCATGTATGATTTATGTGATAGTTATTGATGATAAAAATGAAATGCTTGTCGGTACGTGAACGATCTTCGGATATTGCACGTACCGCCAGGGAAGATGATTGTATAAGATGAGATTGTATGTATATATATATATATATATAGGGTAAGGATACTAAGAGAACCCTTTGCAAATTGAGAACTTTAAGAACCATTTTGGATCACTAAAAACACATTTAAAAAAATATTTTAAAAAAATCATAAGACAAAAAATAATAAAAATTTTAAAAAAGTAAAAAAAACCATAATTCTTATAATTCATTCCGGTTTCATGAAAAAAAATAAAAAAAATAAAAAAAACGTCGTATTATACACATATGTATATTTTTATATAATTTTTAGTTACGTAATATACACATATGTACATTATCATTTATCTTAAATTATATACATGTGTACAAAAAAAACATGTAAATGTACATATATGTATATATTATACATATGTGTATATAATTTAGCTAAACCGAGTTTTTTTTCTATGAAACTGGGGTGATAAAATAAGAATTTTGGTTTTTTTACTTTTTTGATTTTTATGTTTTTTTTATTTTATGATTTTTTTTTATTTTTGAGTTTCTTGTGGTCCAAAATGATTCTCATAGTTCTCAATTTTAAAAAAGTTCTCTCATGATCCTGATCATATATATATATATATATATATGTTTAAGTTCAAGAAAGAAATCAAATTATTATAAGAAATGAGAAAAATGATTTCAAGCAATGTTGAAGGGCATGATGGTAAATGTTGAATTATGTTATTCTGGTAAGTATTAATCTGTTTGGAAGTTTCAACTAAATCATTTATTAATATATTTAGCTTTTATTTAAACTAAAAAATGTTACAACAAAATAAATAAATTGTTCAAATGATCAGATCACGAGTTCCATCTCATACACATTTTCATATTTAACTTGTTTATAAAGTTTTAAATTGTACTTATTTTTTCTTTGTAAAATCTTTATATTCATGATATTCTAAGTTACTAATCATTTTATAATTCATAATTTTCATGTTATTATCGTGAGTAAAGAAGTGCAATCACCATAAATACTAAACCAAAAAATAACTCTACGCAATACTTAACGTACTGTGTAGGGGCTGACACATATATGTACGGGTTACACAATAATGTTGGTTTTGTGTAGGCTTCTAACATTAGTGTATGATCTGACAACTTAGTGTAAGTTTAATCTATTCATGTATGATTAATGTAGTATTATTATTAAGTAAAGAAGTTCGATCACCATAAACACTAAACCAAAAAAATAACCCTACACAATACTTATCGTACAGTGTAGGGACGACACATATACAAGGTTCACACAGTATTATTGGTTCTGTTTAGGCTTCCAACATTAGTGTAGGATCTGACAACTTAGTGTAGGCTTATTCCAATTGTGTATGATTATTGTAGTATAAAAGTTTAGTAAACTTTGTATAGTTATCGTATAACTAATATATGGTATGTGTAGGGTTAAAATACTTGTGTGGCTTAAACTTTGTGTAGGATTACACTTAGTCTTGTAGCCATTTATTTCTTTATGTAACACATGTGTAATAATTTTTTATAGAATGTGTGTGATGTAAATGTGAATTATGACATAGGTGGTGATTTATCAATGTTATTAATGCATGTTTTAGTTTAATTGTAAAATACCAAAATAACTTTTTTCTCTTAAATCCAATAAATGATGCATCTCAATATTACAAGTTTGCCATCTTTTATGTTAACCATAGATCAAACACAATCAAGGGTTGTAATTAATTTCTCGCACTTCTCTCTCCAATTCCATTTCTCTCTTGAACCATCTTCTATATATGTGTGTGTGTGTGTGTGTGTGTGTTTAAGTTCAAGAGAGAAGTTAAGTTATTGCGAGAAGTGTGAGAAATCAATCCAGCCAATCAAAATTTTTCTTTCCTTTTTTCCATTTAATATAACGGAGGGGTACAACAGTAAAGATTGCAATTTTTTTAGTTTGGTAACTATTAATGTTTGTTTGGAAGTTTTAGTTTCACTTAATTGTTAATTTGTTTATCTAACTATTTATATAATTGTCTACCATAAAATCTTAGGTGTCGCTCTCAGTTTGTTCCCCCATTCTCTAGAGCCACTAGATTGTTTGATTTATAAATAGAGACTTCTCATGCATTTGACCCGAATTCGCGGGTATGAGTCTTACCAAACCCGGATAATCTTTAAATGGGTTATAACATCTCATTTATTTGTAAAACTATTTCATAAGCAAACAATAATTTTCACGGATCATGGGTCTCACCAAACCCGGATAACCCCTAAACGGGTTATAACATCTCATTTATTTGTAAAATAACCCTTAATTATCAAAGAATACTTTTCACGGGTTATGTGTCTTACCAAACTCTAACAGCCCTCAAATGGGTTATAAGAACTTATTTATTGATAAACACTTTCATTATCAAACCCTAATTTAATTTATCTGCTTTATATGTTTTTCATTGCCGGTCTATCATCTCCATCGTCGGTTAACTTCCAATACTACCCACCATCGTCAACTACCCCAACGCCTCTTTTTTCATTAGATAAATATTTGTGTTCATGTTTGTACATATAAAAAATTCAATATACTCGTTTTCGTTTATGTATGTTCGTTAAAAATCTAAAAAACTTAAACATCTTAACTGATAAAACCCAAACGTTAAAAAATATAATAACAAACTAATATATATGTCTTAAATTAAAACAAAACTACGTTAAAAATAAAATAATCATCATAAAATAGCAAACCTATTAAAAACAAAACTTTAAATAAACTTTCATAACACGGGAGGATTAAACTAGTTTTAAAATAAAAGAATATTAACAATATTTTGTATGATTCGGGATATAATGTGTCTGCTACTTTTTTTTCTTTTATAATTAATTAATCTTTTAAAATCATATATATTTGATTTCCATCATGTATTCATATATTGATTCAAAACAAAGATATCGAATTGGTTCAAAATTCGTCTAATTTGATTATATATTGTGAGCCATATATATATATATATATATATATATATATATTGTTAACTATGTATAGATTTTTTTTTTAATTTAAAAACGGTTACTTATACTACACAAACATGACAGATTTTCTATACTCACCTTCACGTTTATGGTGAAGTAGAAATGCTACACAAAGTTATCATTTTTTCCTACACTTACCTCCACTTTTATAGAGAAATAGGAACACTACACACACTTATACATTTCCCTACACTCATCTTCACATTCTTAGATTTTTTAACATACACATCCTACACTACAAATATACAAATATGGTACACAAAATTACATACACATCCCACACTACCACACTACCATACAATAACAGTTCACATCCTACACTACCACGTTTACCTACACCCAACTACATATATATTCTACATTTTTTTACCATTCACATGCTACACAATAGATATGGTACACAAAATTACATACACATCCTACACTACCACTCTACCATACAATAATAATCTACATATTTGTTAAACATAAAACATAAAATAACATAAATTATGTAGAGTTCTTATGTAAGTGTATTGACTTTTAAAAAAATGTTGGATTTTTTTCCTTTTCTGAACTATGCAGTGTAAAAGTAGAACCAATACAACATAGATTATCTACTTTCATATATTGTATATATGTGGTATGTTACACCCAATAACAAATAAGGAACTAATAATTGCATATATATATATATATATTCATTATGGCAACCGGATGAAAGCATGATCAAAGTTATTTTCTTTGACAAAAAATAGGTTTCCATAATTATCACAAGAAGCAAATTACATGATTGTCCTTTGTTATTAAATGTCATTAAAAAAAGTTACCAATAATTACAAAAATACCATAACTAATGTAAGCCATTGATCAATTTTAATCAAGGGTTAGAATTCACTTCTCGCACTTCTCGCATTAAAATGACTTCTCTCCTGAACCATCCCCTATATATATATATAATGCTTGAATGATGTATGTTTGTTATATGAAAGATTGAAAATATGCTTGAAAGTTTATAAAAATAACTGCACAGAAAGAAATGGTAAGGTTACAGGTAGAAAGGAACCGAGCCCTAATAATACTCGAGGAAGCAGGGACCGAGCCCTAATAATATCTGAGGAAGAAAGGGACCGAGCCATAATAATACTCGAGGAAGAAGGGACCGGACCCTAATAACATCCGAGGAAGAAAAGGGACCGAGCCCTTATAATATTCGAGTAAGTAGGGCGTAATGTTCTTTATAACGTATGAGTATGTAACAAAAAAAGTAAATATAAAAGTATGAAAGAAAGAAAGAATAAAAGAAAGAAAGAATGTATGTACTTATGTATGTATGATAGAAAGATAAGAAGGTTAAGTAAGTAACATGTATCTATGGATACGTACGAGTAACATGTATCTACGGATATGTATATATATAAGTATGTGAATCTATTTATGTTACCTGCATTACCTAGAACTCACTCAGCGTAGCTGACTTTTAGTATACACGCATGTAAATAAGTTGAAGAAGCTGGCTAAAGGGAGACACATGGCAAGATTTGAAAGGACTGGCATCCTATGAAAATTTGTCATGATGTTTAAATAAGATACTTTTATGTTATGTTTTAAAGACAAGTTTGAATGTTTTGTAACGAATGGTTGAAGTTTTAATGATTTCGCGAAAGTTTTTATTAAATTTGATATTTAGAACTGTGTTTATGAGTAAATCCAACGTCAATGTAGGGCACCAGGAATGGGGCCTTACACATACCCGAACCCTAACTAACCTGCCCCGAGAAATTCGAACCCGAGAAAATACTAACTCGAACCTGAACCGAAGTAATTCAGGTTGGTTCTTGGGTCCGAATTCTAGGTTTCGGCTCAACCCAAATAAACTTTTAGTTTTAAAATCATATAAATTTTTAGGTTACGTGTATGATTAAAAACCCAACCCAAGAAAGCCTTAGCCATTGGCGTTATCAGGATTCAGTCCAAGTCAATTGTTCTCATTCCACATATTATGTATCGATTGTTTATTATTTATTTATGTTTCAGTCTATGATTAAAAACAACTATAATCTTTACCCCCTAATCACGACATACTGAAGACTATTATGTCGGTTTTGTTTATTATGAGTGAACTTTGTTAAATTTTAATCTTTTTAGGATGTTTTATCGGTTTATTTTTGTTTTTTATTGGTTTATTTACATTATGAGAAAAGATGAATATGTTATATTTAAATTTAACAATGCAGTTTTTTTCCTAGGATACTTGAAATCCTATTAACCCAGCCAGAAAAAACCATACGCGAATTACCCGAACAAGAAGAAATCGTAAGAGATTTGGGTTGGGTTTCGTGTCTGGATTTAAAACTTTGAAACCCGAATAACCCAAAGAACACCCCTAGTTGAAGTATTGGATAACGAGTGTTTAAATTTTTAATACTAATCTCGTGTTATTAGTTATTATTATGGGGAGTTGTTAGGATATTTAATTAATTGATATATATATATATATATATATATATATATATATATGTAACTTATAGAAAAAAACAAAGATTTTGAATTTTATGGAACATGGTAAATGACTTTTAACCAAATTAAATATTTTTTAAATTAATGTGAAAATGGAATATCCTTGAATTGTAATGAGGAGCATGATTAAGTTAGAAATAATAAATAATAAAAATTAAAAGAAAAAATATTTCTATTAAGTTACATTATACGTAAGGTGTGAATCTTAATGATTTTTTATTACATATAAGTATTTTTTTTTCAAAAAATATGTGTTTAGCTTTATTATTTTGAATATAAACCATAATAAACACTTTAATTATGTACTAACCAACATGTAGCACTAACATAACTTCAATTCGTTGTCTTTGTATAAAAATAAAATTAATAAGTTAATGTAATATTGGAATTATGTAAATAACTGATGAAAACGATATTCTATGTTTCAATATCCTAAATGATTTTTGGAAAGCGAAAATAAAGGAATGAAATTGAAACAAACTTTTTGATTTAAAATATTAAATGCTTTTAATTAAGTAATTTATCTTATAAGGCATATTGAATTAAATATATTTAAATGTATAAAATAGTATAAATCAAGTCATAAAATATATGTTTCTGAAGCATTTTGGTCTTAGTTATGAAAGAAAATATTTAAAACTAAATATTGATTTTCTTATTGCTAAAACCCTTTATACTACACAAAAAAAGTCATATAAATAGATGACATATAGTTCATATAGTAAATCGTTATACATATGGATTATAATAATAATAATAAACTTTAATGATTTAATGCTAAACACCAATATATATATATATAATAGATATCCTTCATGTTTGCAATATTTATATAAAATATTTGTAGAAAATTAAGAAAATACACATTTCTAGAGTTCAAATGCATATGAGAAAGTTCAAATCGTTATGCACTGTTGCTCGAATCCCGGCTTAAAAACAATTTGTAGTTTACCATACAAATCCAAATTCTTCGATAATGATAAACCTTTATTTTTTTTTAATTTACAATTACATGTGACTTTTAAATTTTATTCTAATAGGTCTACAACTTCAATTTTGATATATTTTTATTTCACCATTGATGTTAATGAATGAATCAGTTAGGATTTACATTTAATAAAAATAAACTTGAATTCATATATTTAAATAACTTAAAAAATAATGATCATATATTGAAATTGGTTAAGAAATAGGGTTAAGAGGACTATCATATTGGCAAGTGACAAAACTAATAATATTAATTAGAATAGATAGATAGTTAACTGTCCACACATATATGTAACTGAAAGTTAGCTTATATAAACAATACAATAATGCATGCATACAAAATCCTATCACACTTTCATGGCATGTTTTTTGGACTCCAAATCTAACACAAATTATCATACCTTCCAAAAGCAGTTCTTATAAGCATATCTTTTATATAACATAAAAGATCAAGAAACAACTTTTGATACGTATCAACGACCAAAAAAATTACCAAGTGTGAAACTGCTATATATTTTTCAAGAGCAATAGCCCTTTCCTCAAATATGGAGCTCCATCCATGCTGACTTTCACATAAAGGCAGAGCAGGTTTCCACCTTCTGATCACCATCTTCTTCGTTCTTTGTTTGGCTAACCGCCCTGGTGAAAGACCGAAGCGGAGGCCATCCTAAAACTTGTTCCCTGAACCATAAACAAGTAAACGTTAGTAATCAATTCACTCAAAAATAGATGAAAGTAAATGAAAAAAACACACCAACAAATATGAAATTTTTTATATACTTATTTGGTGTCAATTGAATTGCTTCCAACTTCCAAGTTTGACAATAATTTGAACTTTGGATATTTAAAACCACTGAGTTAACTCTCGAAAGTCAAAGTATACCTCTAATCTTGGAATCATAGATAAGTAATGGATCCTCGAGTGCAGCAGCCGTAGTAAATCTTTACAATTCAGTTTCTAAACTTGGTCTGTTTCCTGCAAAAAGAAGGAAAACCTTTCATGCATCACTTAAAGAATATGTGCCGGAGAAGAAGAAACACAATCATTGGATATGTGAAAGCCCAAATTAAACACATTTCAGAGAACAGGTGAGGTATACAAGCATAAGGCAACATATTCATGAACAGTGAGTGATATATGAGAGGGGCAAATTTTGGTTTTTGATGTATAATAAATTTTGCAGGAAGCCTTAAAAGAATACTGGTATTTGGTATAATTACATCATTTACTGTTATACACTTATACTCATATTTCCACATTAGAATGAGTAATTTTAATCACAAAATGCTTATTGCATGTTGGAACCAATTATATATCAGAACATGTGATCCAAATTAACTTCTCTATCTAAAGAACAAGAAGCAGAGTCCAAATACTCACAGGCCATGAAGATGCAAAAACCCTTCAAAGGTGAGTAGGAGAATGCACATGATTTAACAGAACTTTGTCGGGTCTCCAAGCCTCCTATAACGAGGACAAACAGGAAAACATTGACGTTAAAAAAACAACAGGACTTCCCAAAACAACCCTGAACAATTTGGTAACGCAAAATCCATAAAAAAACATAATTTAAAATAGGGACACCAATACATAATAATTATGCATCTGTTTCATGCCAACTTAAAATAAATAAACAAAACAACTAAACACATTCATTATTCCAAAGTAGCTTCATATTGTTCATGGAGTAGTAATGGTAGCACACGCAGTCGAATTCTCGGACTTTTGATGCAATCAAGCATTTCCTCCTCACTATCAAAAGATATCCAATCTTCATCTTCATCAAGGTACTTGAGGCTAAAAGTCCCAACAATCAACCTCAACTTCGTACTGATTTCTTTCTCAAGAGTTGCAAATGTTGCTTGCGAGAGAGGGAGATTGAAATTGAGCATACCATGTCCATCGTTCGCTTCTATCGTCAAGATTCGGGTATCTTTGTGTAGGCTGCTGGTTGATGGGTCTCCAACTGCTCCATTATTCTCTTCATATGTGTTAATAATGGATGAATCATTTGCCTTGCTCCTCTTTGATTTTGGTGGGTACGCGGATTCGGGACCTTTATCACAACATCAAAAAAGGAAATCTCTTAAAACGATTCAAATATGAAAGTGTAGTAAAAGAAGCATCTGGTATTGAAGTTTTAAAAACAAACTGTGATTGAAAAACAAAAGATTATACTAGTACCATGAAGGTTTTCTGCAGCTTCTGCCAGCATAGGTGATGTCTTTTTTTAAAAACCAGCCTAACCGGATAATAATTCCAAGTTTGAACTAATCTACTGGTCTCAGTAACTCAAGTAAGAGTCAAGTCGTCACATAGTTCTGCACCAGAAGCAAACTTGAATCTTGGCAAACACTCTTTTAAAGTTAAGAGTATGCCCTTCACAAAGTCAACATAGTTTAAATCTGTGTTGCTAATTTTTATACTTATAAAAAGTTTTATTTTTTATATATAACCAAATGCATTTTATTAAGTTATAATGAGTCTCTAAGGTTACGAGGAATTCGAGTTTCCACCTCTATCTTTATCTGCGTCATCTTCACCTCCACGGCTCCACCACCACCGTCTACCGTTTAACACCATCGGTTACCCAAACTAACTGGTTATGTACAAAAGACCACCCAGATGCCCTCCGAGGTTCTCAAAAAAGCAAAATCCTAAACCATTTCTTTACGCACCGAAAAGAGCGATTCAAGTCCGACCTCCTACACATGAAGCTTCACAACATAGAGCTTTTTAGAAGTCAAACGTATATTATGAATTATCTATGTTATATAATTAAGCACGAGTGATTGGTAATGAAGGTAATTTCACAATTACATGATGAGGACGAAAATGGCATTTCATAATTTGGCAAAAAAATTAATTTGCCAATACATCAATTTTTTTTAAAGCGTTTGATGCAACTTAATAAAGTTTCACGTTTTCTGACTTTTGATTCATTTGAAGTTATGAAGCCCATAAGATGTGAGTAAAGTGTCTTAATATGCTAAACCCTTTAGACAAATCGTCATGTCAATCGAAATTCTTTGTAGTGATGCGTTATGGAGTGCAAAGTAAGTAATCAAAATGCTACATTCTTCCGTTGACCCATTTGATTTATCTAAACCTTTGTTATAATGTATCTAACTTTGTATGTTACTGTCTTGACTCTTGCGTGATATGTGACAGGCTATACTTCTGTCCTCTATCAACTTATTGGGTGTGGTGGTATGCTAGATAAATTCTAAGGCTTGTATACAATGGTACATAATTGTGAATTTGAGTTATGTTTTGTGGTATCATGAATATAGATTATTTATTGCCCCCTCAATATATTATTTATTTATTTAATTTTGAAGATTTTACATATTTGCAACTCAACAAATGTTACAAGGCCCTAGATTTGACGATGTCAAGACTCAGCTCGCCAAAGTCTGTTGCTTGGAGTTCAAGTTGGATCCCTTCTAGCTCTCTCTTGAAAGTCTCCTTCGAGCTTGCATATATCATTTTACTTCTCACCCTTGATGAATCCGGGCACCTGAATTGAAAACACGACATTTTTATCATATAAAATTTTACCTTTTAGATCTTGTTTATGTAATGTACGGTCATAGAAGTCGAAGTGGATGTAAATATATAGAAACTAGATTATAAACATCAATAATGTTGTATACAAATTTGATTGTTTATTGGCAATCAAATATACAACATGACTAGTTTCAAATTTTAAGGTTTTTTTTTTCTTTCTACTTTAACATGTTATGTTAGAATGCTTTATTGGTGATCAAAACTAGTGTTTTTTACGCACCATGCAAAAAAGAAAATTTTGCTTTTTTGGCAGTTTTCGACGGTAGTGAAATCTAAATCATAGACTGCATAGCGGCATTCATTGGTGGGCAAGCTTTTTTGAAAATCCACATAGCTTTCATTTGGCTGACCTAACTTCTCGATGACAACTTGATGTGTCTTGTCTTCGATCTTGTAAACTATGAATCGGTAGTTTCTCTTTGCTTTCAACTCCATGAACTTCATAATGCACTCATTGTTCACATGCATTCCGGATGCCGCGTTTGCCTTCACATTTTCAATTAATATTGTCAATATACATCACTCAGGCAACTCAATGTGTTGTGTATGAAAGCACATAAACATTATGTATGAGATAAAACTGTAAAATAATATTGTAAAAGATTACACACATGCATGGGCGAATCTACACAATATATCTTGTGATATCATTAACTTGTTTTTATTATATAGTATCGGATAATTGTTTTCTCATGTGTTGTTTACACATCTCATTGCATGCATACGAGAGAGTGAAGAACTTACCATAATGCCTACCGACGACCGGAAAAAGATGTAATTTATAGAATAAATTCTATTTAAAGGTGATAAGTAGGATTGATTGCGGGGGCAATGAATAATGAATGAAAAAGTAGTGCTTAAATACCCGAATTGTTTACTAAATTTAGATCCTTTTTTTGCGGAACTAAGCAAAGGTTATGTTTGATTTGGGAAAACAAAACCGGTTAATACTCATGACCACTACATGTTAGCATGTGTTCTTGTTTTTACTATACAGTAATGGTCAGTTCAGTTAAAATAATATAGGAAATTTATTTAGCTATATTGTCGTTTATAAAAAAAATTGAATAATATTTTAAATAATAAGTTGAATAACAGTTTTAGGACGTATTATTTGTCCATGTCACAACTAGCAGACAAGTTAGCTTATTTTCCGTTGACAGGTAGAACTACATGATAAAATATAACTCGAACATGACTCGTTACAACTTGTTTGTTTAAAGAATTTAAAACGGTTAGCAAATCAAAATGGGTTGACATATTTTTAAATGACTTGTAAAAATAAGTCGGCAAATTGGTTGATGGGTTATAAACGAGTCGTAAAAATTTGTATATGCATTGAATATGTTAATCATGTTATATATTTTTTTGTTTTTATAAACGAGTTAACCCGGTATGAACAAAATACAAAATTACAAACATTTATTAACTGAATTCTACCCAAAAAAACAACATATTGATAAAGCCAGGTACAATAACCGAAGGACACAAATTAAATGTATTTCATGTTTGAATGGCCAAGCATAGATTTCTCAAACCCGTTTTTCGTTTATTAACCTAAATTTATTAATGTCTAGTATGAGGCACCAGTGATCTAGTGGTGGAATAGTACCCTGCCACGATACAGACCCGGGTTCGATTCCTGGCTGGGGCATGGCTATGAAAAATCAGCGCTTAAGTGATCTCGGGTTATCACTACAATTTGATAATCCGAATATTATAGCGTATCTGAGTTTTAATATTTTTCTTTTCTCTTTTTTTTTTTGTTTTTGTTTTTGTTATTTTTTTAAATTGTGTATCTTGGTAATAAAGCTGATTGGTAAGACAATAACAAGGTAACATGACTTCTTGTTATTTTTTTAATTGTATTCTTGGTAATAAAACTGATCGGTAAGACAGTAGCAATGTAACATGACTTCTTTTTTATTTTTTTTAACTGTATTTTTGGTAATAAAACTGATCGGTAAGACGATAACAATGTAACATGACTACATTTTTTCTTTTTAATTGTATTCTTGTTAATAAAACTGATCGGTATTCGGTAAGACAACAATAATGTAACGTGACTACATGAGTGTCACGTGATATTAAAATCTTTTGATATATTCTAATTGTTCATGTATGACTTATACAACTAATAATTGAATAACTTGAGTGCCACCATTCTTTTAATATGATGTCTCTTCTTTCACACACATACTCTCACATGTAGCAGTTTAGCAGTTTTTTACTCTCTTTTTTCCTTTTTTTTTAAATGACGATACTAAAATATTTAAAAACTAACAAAACATTGTTAGCATCTTTGATTATGGCGCAGGGTATGGACGTAAGGACTAAGGTCACGTTTTATTGAGTGAAAACGGATAATAGAAAATGCATTTTAGTATTCATCAATCCTTAATTTGAAAATAAATTTGAACAAATTTCTCGTTTATGTATAGAATGAAGAATCTACACATGTGTAAGTCATGTATGAATTATAACACATACACATTTATAGGTAAACAGTTGAAGAAAACATATAAACAAATTAGTTTGTAGGACTTGTATCAACATACATTACATAATTTCTAATATTTAAAAGATACATAACTTAAAATATATAAACCGTTTACTTTTGTAAACTTAACATACTACGCATACTACTCGAGCAATGGGTATTAAAATTCCTTATTTTTATATAAATTAAGAATATTATTAGCTCATTATTTATTTTGTATTAACGGCTATAAGTATGATATATAAATAATATATAATGGCAACTGTATATATGATTGCTTAGAAAAGGTGGGCACGTGCCATTTGCAGCCACATTGAAGTTCACTTGTCCCGTACTCCAACCACATAGCTTGACAATTACAAAAAAGGTGTGACAGCCTTAACATTAACACTCACTATGGTGCATGTGCATCGAATTGATTTTCTCACTACCACCTTATCCTTCTTTACTCAACATGACATGCATTTTACATTTATTTTATGTTTCACATGTAAATTTAGAACAAAAGTGGTCACAACTTCATTCTTTAAAATATAGGCTTTAATTCGAAATTATATATACTTTTTTTTGCGTGTGTTAATTGTTGTTACAATGATATTTGCTTTTTTCTAAGTTGGAGTGTTTATAGTCAAATTAGTTTCTAAGATGTGACATTTTATTACGGACCTATAACTCATGTCGTTGTCAGTGAGATTATTATTCATAGTTTTAAAAACTTAAAATGTCACAAACAACCTCATTCTTCAACCAAGGGGCATAATTGTTGACATGTGATCTTAACTACATTTAAACTATTTATGTACATGTGGTCATGGAATCGGTATAATGTAGTCATTTTTTGTAACAAACGTCTATTTACTACTTAGAGGGACACTAAGTGGTGTTCAGGGAAAAAGCTACGGACAAGTGCATACTTCCCTATTTTTCTTCACAATATGCTTTATAATCAGAGAAAATCAGTGGTGATTCACCGATTTGCGTGGACCCCGGATCCGGCGAGCGTGTTCCAAGTTTTTCCCGGTCGTTGCCGTTTTTAACATTCCCTTTTCACATAGACCACCCCGTGTGCTTTTATGACGTGATCAAAATGCATTTAAATAAATCAAACAAATTAACATCATCTATTCAAGAATTAAATCTGAACTCGGTGAAAACCATGAGCCAGACACATATTAGTAGGGGATAGTGGTGGGGCTAGCTCATGTTTTCAAGGGTAAGTTAAATGGCTATAAAACCCCCCAGTATCTATGTAGCATTATAATAGGTATTTTAAAACATCTTCACAACAAACAGTCTTATTAGCTACATTTAAACTATCGATATACATGTTGTCATAAAATTGATACGATGAAGTCATTCTTCGTGACAAATGTCTATTTACTATTTCCAAGTTTCATTGGTATATTTACTACTTCTGAAGTGATCAAAATTCTTTTAAATAAACCGATCAAATTACCATCATCAACCCGTCCATGAGACAGACACAAATTACTAGATTAGCAATTTAACCCAATTCATAGGGACAGAAACGTAATTTACCATAAAAGCATCCGTTTCAACAAAAATAATAAATAAAAAGAATTCAAATCTCCCTCTATAAATAACAAACCCCTCCTCATTTCATAACTCACCTGCACACACACTCATATACACACTTTTATCAAACCCTAACAAAAGCATGAGAGAAATCCTGCAAATTCAAGGCGGCCAATGCGGCAACCAGATCGGAGCCAAGTTCTGGGAAGTCGTCTGCGCCGAGCACGGCATCGACTCCACCGGCCGTTACAACGGCGACCAGGACCTCCAACTCGAGCGCGTCAATGTCTACTACAACGAAGCCAGCTGCGGAAGGTTCGTTCCACGCGCCATCCTCATGGACCTTGAACCAGGCACCATGGACAGCGTCCGGTCCGGTCCTTGCGGTCAGATCTTCCGTCCGGATAACTTCGTGTTCGGACAGTCCGGTGCTGGAAATAATTGGGCGAAAGGTCATTATACGGAAGGAGCGGAGTTAATTGACTCTGTGCTTGATGTTGTTCGTAAGGAAGCTGAGAATTGTGATTGTCTTCAAGGTTATCATCATATCTCTCTGTTTATGTTATTTATTATTTTTTGCAATTTAAGTTAATTAGTGATTTATTTGATTAGATCTGATTAGGTTTTGAATTGATTAAACTGATTCATGAGTTATTTGATGATGAAATGAATTTAGCGTTTTGGCATTAATGCTGTTACGATTTAGGATCGGAAAGCTAGGGTTTATTAAGTACAGTTATAGCGTCTGTTGATTTGTGCATATGCAGTTGTCATCCATAGATTCATAGAATCTCCGATTTTGCAGTGTTGTAAAAATTGTGGTTAGTAACTGATTAATCGCTATTTGGTATGTTACCGATTTGATTTCACCTAATCGGACCAACAAATCAGTAGTAGGTCAAAGCTACGCCAAAATATGTTAAAATCGGTCAAATTTGGTCAAAATCTTTTAAGTGTTTGAAAAATTATACTTATTAATCCAATTTGATTAGAAATTTTGAAATTTATATATAAAATTTTGAAAAAAATTGTATACATATGTATTTAATTTTGAAAATTACATTTAATAATTCCAATCCAATTAATGCCTATCAGTCGCAAGTCGGTACCCCACCGCCCGATTAACCTAATGAGTTCTACAACACTGCTATTTTATAATCATTTGATATTCAAAACTTTGTAGATTGTTTAATCGATTAACCTCAGAAACTTTATAAGTTCTTAAATATGAAAACTTAGTGTATGAACTATGAGAACTGAGTGTTAGATCTTGTGTATTGTGTAACAGGATTTCAGGTATGCCATTCACTGGGTGGTGGCACAGGGTCAGGGATGGGGACTTTGCTGATATCCAAGGTGAGGGAGGAGTATCCAGACCGGATGATGCTCACTTTTTCGGTTTTTCCATCACCGAAGGTGTCTGACACAGTGGTCGAGCCCTACAACGCAACCTTATCGGTGCATCAACTGGTGGAGAATGCAGATGAGTGCATGGTTCTTGACAATGAGGCTCTCTATGATATCTGTTTCCGTACACTCAAGCTCACTACTCCCAGCTGTAAGTTCATCTTGTATATATGGTTTATGATTCTATAGTAACTGTACTTGTTTCTTGATGTTTATAAATAATTAGGCATCTGAATAAGCTTATTTTCATTCTGGTTTTTGTTAGTTGTGCACATAGGATTATTACTAGTTTATTACAATTGTTATTATTATGCTATTAAAGTGTGGTGTAAGTTAAGAATACAGTTGGGATTGGCTTTTGGGTTAGTCAGATTTCTACTTGGTTATGTACTGAGTCAAATCATAGTGTTGTAGTTTTCAAGTCATGTGGTACCCATGTCATGTGATTCCCAATCTAAGCAAAGATTCTCTTTTTTTTTTTTATTATTTTTGGTGGGCATTAAAACAGTTGTCAAGTTCAGCTTTCACGTGTTTGGTTTCTTGATATTACACGAAACATAAAAACATATACTTTTTTAATCTATAAAGGTAGTAAAAAAAATAATGAAGTCCTTCATTATCATAGGATGATTTGGATCTGATTGTCAGGTTTTCTGTTCATATATTCCAGTCAAGAAGGGATGATATCTTACTGATCTGTCTCAATGAGCATTTAAGACTCACTTTTATGATAGCAAACTGTTTTGCAAAATTTGGATGATTGTATGTAATTTAAAGACATGGGTCCATGATTTTATAATAAAAATAAATAATTTATATGTTACAACTATCACTTTTCTTCTCAACAGACAACAGTACATGGGTCAGATGATAGTATGAATTTAAAGACTTCATGCGCATTTGTTCTCCATGAATTATAAAGATTTCATGGGATATATTTTTAGCCATTTTAGTTACATATTTGTTTATATAAAACATATGATATGATTTATAAACCATTGTTTTTATGACTTTTATACAGTTGGAGATTTGAACCACTTAATTTCCGCCACCATGAGCGGTGTCACGTGCTGCCTCCGCTTCCCTGGTCAACTCAACTCAGACCTTCGCAAGCTTGCGGTCAACCTAATCCCATTCCCCCGGCTCCACTTCTTCATGGTCGGGTTTGCACCCTTGACCTCTCGTGGGTCCCAGCAATACCGTGCCCTAACTGTACCCGAGCTCACTCAACAAATGTGGGACGCCAAGAACATGATGTGTGCTGCCGACCCCCGCCACGGCCGCTACCTGACTGCTTCGGCCATGTTTCGTGGCAAAATGAGCACCAAAGAGGTGGATGAACAGATGATCAATGTGCAAAACAAGAACTCGTCTTACTTTGTTGAGTGGATCCCAAACAATGTGAAGTCAACCGTTTGTGACATTCCACCAACGGGTCTGAAAATGGCGTCTACGTTTATTGGAAACTCGACTTCGATTCAGGAAATGTTTAGGCGTGTGAGCGAACAGTTTACTGCCATGTTTAGAAGGAAGGCTTTCTTGCATTGGTACACGGGTGAAGGAATGGATGAGATGGAGTTCACAGAAGCTGAAAGTAACATGAATGATCTGGTTTCTGAGTATCAACAGTACCAAGATGCAACTGCTGATGAGGAAGGGGAGTACGAGGAAGAGGAAGAGGGTGAGTACGAGGAAGAAGCTTAGAATTAAATGTGAATGTGGACGTTTCGTGTTTGTGTATTAGGTTAAGGTTTGTGTCTAGGTATATGTTTTGTGAGATTTGGTTGGCTGATTAAGTGAATAAGTGTATGAGTTTCCATAGAGTGATGTTTTCTTGAATGTTGGTGTGCTGTTATAAAGTACAATATTATATCAATGCTAATGAATGTTGGTGATATAAAATAATTTAACATAATTAAACCCATTTGATACCTATGATTATTATTTGTAAATATAAAATTCTTTGGCCATTACTACTTGAAGCAATTGCTCATGGGCTCTGCTGTTGTTATTTAATTCTATAAATTAACTTAATGAAAAGTTATAAGGAGGCCAAATAAGGAATCCCAAACACCCTCTAAAAATAGGGAAAACATGAGAGCCCACACACACATGCTAATGAAATTTACCCATTGGTTGATCCTGGTATATCAAAATGAGGAAATGTTTGTTTAGCAGTTTGCTGTTAAATAACATGTATACAATTATCCAATGCTCTTTGGATATGTACTAAAAGTTAACTAAATTTAACTCTTTTTGTGACTGCAATATTTGTTTTGTATGCAACATCTATTAAAATGACTTTATAACAACTGCTATTACAACACATGTCTGCTAAATATAATGACCCCACTGCAATGCACACATTCTAGTATATTTTGATTATGAATTTATGATTATTATCTAGAGTCTTCTATTGTTTTGCAATTTCATTTGGTACTGTATTTTCGTTTCCTCCTAAAACCTTACCATTGATTTAACATGACTTAAAAGAGATGCAAAGAAAATACCCATACTTTCTTTACTTGTCATAGACTTTAAAGACTTATTCATTCACTTGTCAGAATTGGTTGTCAGTCCAAAACTCACAAAACTACCTTAGATGTGCAAGTACCGCTGTACCGGTTACTATCTGCAACCGGTTATTGGTCAAACAGTTAAAACTGGTTATTACCAATAACCGGTCACGGTTCCTAACCGGTTTTTGACTGGAAATCCCTAACCTATGTAACCAGTTTGGTTCAGTTATTAGCAGGTTAACCGATAATAACCTATTGAACTTAAGCTCTATTAGCACTAACCTTATTAACCTATGTTTGGTTAACTTGTTTCTATGTGAAAATCTCTAATTGGTTCCTAACCATCTATTATTAACCAGTTTCTTTACAGTTTGATTCTGGTATTTGGTTGGTTAACCGCTTATGATTTGCAACTCTTAACTACCGCTCAAGGAAATTAAAAACGAACCATCACCTCACATATACTTCCACTGAAGATTTTTACCAAGCCAGCGTCTTTATAAATACGTATATTTTTGAAGGAAAAAAAAAGAAAAAAGACATGTTCATGAAGTGTGTTAAGCGCTAACAATTGATTACCTAAACAATAACAACCATATGGCTATATTTTGTATCTATGTCCAACTCTTTGATCAACCAAAAGTACACATTGACAACTGATACATGAAACGAATAAAATATTTGACAAAGGGATCATACCTCAGTTTGACCTTATGTATCCGTCAACAAAAGTCAATACTCACGGGATCCATCACCAAAGGTCCTTACATGAGCAAGATCCTCCTACAAAGTGATGAAACCGATTCGAATCCCTCAACACAATGTCACAACCAATGACTTTCGAAACAAACTTCCTTATAACCCTAATATTCTTCAAAATCCTAACTACACGTCTTCCTCCGGGCTTCTTCATCAACGCGTAAGCAAGAGCCAACTTCTCACTATGATAACATATTGACTCAACCTTTTCGTCATCACCAACATCATGCAACACGAGATTCTTGTTTGGAACAAATCCAGCTTTCAATACCTTCCTTATAACCCTATTCAACTCCCGATAAATATCATCTGACTCAGCATGAGCTCGATCCTCCACCACAAATTTATGCACTTTTCCATCAATTTCCACCCAACTAAAAGCAGCAAACTTCTTAATATTATTACTCTTCATAAGAGACCTCATTATTGCAACATCTTTCCATCTTCCATTAGCAGCATAAATATTGGAAAGAGTAATATACGGTTCAGCATTATTCGGGTCCAACTCAAACAGATGTTTTGCAGCCATCTCTCCATGTTTAACGTCACCATTAAGTTTACAAACCGATAAAAGAGTTGACCAAATCAGACTATCGAGTTCGTAAGGCATACCCTTTATTAGTTCAACCGCTTTTTCCACACGACCGGAACGGCCAAGAAGATTGATCAGACACGCGTAATGATCTGAAGTCGGTGTGATTCCATATTCTGTCATTGAGTGGAAATAAGATTCTCCTTTCTCGGTTAGTCCTTCGTGTATGCAGGCCGAAAGAACACCAACAAAGGTGATACCATCTGGCTTTATTAGTTTTATATCAGTATTCAACATTTGTTCATAAAGCGTTAATGCCTCTAAATCTTTACCATTTTGGGCATACCCTAAAATCATGGAATTCCAAGAAACCGTTGATTTCGGATGTATTGTGTTGAAGATATTTCGAGCTTCATTCGGTTCGCCACATTTTGAATACATATCAACCAGCGCACTAGACACAAGAGTGTCATGGTCAACTCCCATATTGACTGACTTTCCATGAATTGTTTGACCATAAAACAAAGAAGCCAACCGTGCGCACGAACTCACCACGCTTGAAATTGTGAACTTGTCGGGCTTAACGTTTGTTGTTAACATATCTTTAAACAACATTAACGCATCCTCTTCCAGCCCGTTTCGGACATGACCCGCGATCATTTCTGTCCACAAAATCATATCTTTTTTCTCACACTCATCAAAAAGGTTACGCGCCTCACGTATTCGCCCCGTTTGAAAAAACGCACCGAGAACGTTCGAAACCGTGACAACGTCCGGTTTAACACCCGACAACTTCATCTCCAAAAACACGTCTAAAGCGTTTTCAACTAACCCTTTATTCACATATCCAGAAATCATCAAGTTCCAAGAAACAACATTTCTGTTCGACATTCGATCAAACAACCGACGGGCATCATCAATCTCACCACACTTTGCATACAAATCAGCCAACGCATTACAAACGAATCCATTCGACATCAACCCGCACGCTACAATCTTTCCATGAACCTCCTTCCCACGCTCCAAATCCAAAACACGAGAACACGCATTCACAACACTCACATAAGTATACCCGGTAACCTCAACTCTCTCTTTAACCATTTTACCAAACACTTGCTCGGCCTTTCGTAGCCAAACCAGCAATCACGGTATTGTAGGAAACAGAATCCGGACACGGGATTGTGTTAAAAAGGCCCTGCAAGTCATCTGCAGACCCCATTTTGGAGTAAGCTTTCAGCATGGCGTTGTAAGTGAAAACATCTCGTTGAGGCATTTGATCGAACAGGTTGTGTACGTCCGAAAGTTTGCCGGAATTGGCGTAGACGTGAAGAAGACGGTTGTGGATAAAGGTGGTGGTGGGTTCGTAAAGATTGTGTTCCATGTGGGATTGTAAGCGTTTGGCTTGATGGGCGTCTGAGAGTCGAAGGCAATCAAGAACCAGACGAGTGTAGGCTTCAGGGTTGACATGATCGTGTCGATAGCTTCTTTAAGCTTGTGTTTTGGATACATTTAAGCAACTATGTAAAAACATAAATGATTTTTAACAAGAAACTACAAGCAGAGATAAAAGTATGTTTGCTTAGCAAATAATGTCTTTATCATGATGCCAATAAAACAAATAACTTCTTTAAATAAGCTTGCAAGTGAAAACTTTTGGGGGTGTTTGGCCTAACTTTTTTAACAAAACTTATAGCTTTTTTAGTTTTTTTTTACAAAATAAGCTTAACTTAGTGTTTGGCTTAGCTTTTTAAGCTTATGCTTATTAGCTTATATAAGCCCATTTGAAGAAGCTTATTTAAAGATGGTTTTTAGCTTATTTGATAAAGCTTATTTGTTTAAAGGTGTAAATTACTCATTTGTCCTCAAATAGTGGTGGATTAGTAATTATTACTCTAACAAATTAAAGAATGGTGGATTTAACAACTTATTAAGACACATAATTAATTTGTAGAATATAAGCTAATCAAAACACTTAAAAAAAGCTTATCAAATAATAGAAAATAAACTATAAGCTAATTTTTTTATATAAACATAAACTTAAAAATAAAAGCTAGACCAAACACCCCCTTAGTAAAGATTAATTTGTCATGTGCAAACATTAATATTGAAAAAATTCGAATGTCCTTCAAAAATTGTTAATGAAATTGTAAACCCTGAGTTGAGCTGAATGTGCAAGCTTCATCAACTTACACCAAATATTTTAAAAAATAAGTCAAGCTATTATCAATTATATTTTCTACCTAATTGTAAAATGTATTTTTATCCTTATTTTTAATTGTGAAATTACTTTTATTGTCTATTACTAATTAATAATCTATAATATATATAAACGAAAACATAAAAATCCTACGTGTCGTGATGTAGTCGTTTCCACCTTTTTTGAGTCACCAGATTTGCTTGATTTTTAAACGGGGGTTTCTCATGCATTTGACCCGAATTCACGGGTATGAGATTATCAAACCCATATATTTCTTAAATGGGTTATAACATCTCATTAAATTAAAAACCAATCTCACCAAATATTTGACATAAAAATCTTATAAAGTATGGATATACTAAAAATTAATATATTATTTATTTAAAAAAAAGAAATATATTATTTAAATTAAAAAACCAATTTTATAGTAAAAAAAATAAACGGGTCTTGGGTCACATCAAACCCATATAGCATTTAAACCGAGTTATAACATCTCATTTATTTGTGAAACAATTTATTATCAAATCATAAGTATATTACTAACTTTCATACAATAAAGAAAATAAAAATTCAAAAAATAAATAAATATTAAAAACAAGTAACATAAAACAACCCCGTAATACGAAGGATTAAAACTAGTATAATAATAAAGCATGAAACATCTTCAATACGTCAACTCAGCAATATCAAATCAAAATCCTTACAATAAGGAGATTAAAATCAACAAGGAGATGAAAAATTAGAGAAACTAACCCAAAGTATATGCGCTAGTTTTTTTTTTTTTTGCAATTGTGAGGGCTAAAGCAATTGCATTCAACCATTGGCCATTTGTACAACTAAAGATAACTGTCGTCTATTGATTGCATAGTGATTACGGGAGTTTTGATGATGCTTGATTACAATTCTTTATCGCATGGTTTGAATGAAGAGTTACTACAGCGGTTTCGAAATTAAAAAACACCAATTAATCGTCGTTGAATTGAAGCATTTAGTCAATTAAATTCACATTCAATTGCTTCATGAATTAGATAGGCCCTTTCTATCCTTATTATGAAGCAATTAGTTGTGCACAAACCTTCGCATCCCCAAAGAATGAAGGGATTAATTAGGCAAACAATACCTTAAAGTTAGAGATGTTTTTGCATACTTAATGGATTGAAGTGTAATTTTAAAATTGGATGAAGTTTCAACTTAAAGAATTGAAGAGTAATTTTATCAACTTGTACAAAACGTTTTTAAGAATGATCAAGATATTGTCAAACTACTTTTCATGTCCAATTAAAAAATTGTCATTTTTGTCATAATCTTGTAATTATGAAATGACATTCATTGCTCGTCAATCTTCCTCTATAAAAAAGATTTATGCCCATTAATATTTAAAAAGTATTGAACCCACTAATTATAAATCAGTAATATTGAGAACTTTGGTACCTTAAAAGTTTTTTAGGGCTATGACTTGACTATTTATGTATTTACTTTAAAGATTTATAAGTTGGTTTGATGGTTGATGAAATGTTTACTAATTCTTGATATATAATCGGCCCAAGTTCAAGTCCCCACTATTGTTGCTTTCTTCTTTTTTTTTTTTGCCTTTTTTTTGTTATCATCAATGTTATGTATTAATTGTTGTGTTAGGTTTTCTTAATTAGGTTTTTCTAATGATGTTTTATTTGTTTATATTTCTTTTAAATATGACAAAATTATTTTGTAGGTTTAGTTCTCATACATGTAATGAACCTAATTGATACCGAGAGAATTGGCATCGAGTTGTCGTAACGCCATTTTTTTTGTTTCAATAATGTTAACTACCTGACGGAACTATTTTTTTTGGGTTTAGTTCCGAAACGTAATAAACATAGCTGATACCGACCAAATACAATGACTGCGTTGTAACGACCGAATAAGCGTTGTTTTAAATATGTAAATTTTTATATCGTATTCTACACGAGCATTACTATTATTCTAGGTGTTTACTAATTTGTGTTTTGATTTAAATGTATGTACGGATACGAACCTAACTAATACCAACAAAATCTGTGCCTATCGCCGGAACGCCTCCCTAATTATAAAAATTTCAAAAAGAAAATAGATTTCATGAATATTTGTTTTTCATAAAATTTGTAAGTTAATAAAATTAGTAACCTAATGGGTAACTAATGGCCCAATTGGTTAAATTACTTACAAATGCCGATATAAATTATTAAAGAGAATGACCCAATAATGAATCAAAAAAAGGCCCAAATACTCAGGTAAACAAAGATCCGATTGACAATAAAAACCTAATTACCAATTAAATAAAATCTGATTTTAAACAAACAAATAAAAAAAGAGCGGCCAATAATTAGCGTCGTTCGGCCACTGATACCATGAGTAATCAATGTTAGTATGTATTTTTTCCGCTGTTAATCTTTATCTTTGAACGATCAACAAACATAAAATGCCTTCGTACGAGGTGACGCAATAGCAAAAGACTATCGTCAGCTGACTCAAGACAGCCGTACAGAGGCCTTATGCGCCTCCAAGTTATCTTCAATTACGGGGAAAACCACCCGCCCGAAGGCCCACTAATGGTAAAACATGGACGCCCTGAGGATCGAACTAGAGATCACAAAAATCTCAGTCTTCCTTCATTGAGCTACCATGTACCCCAAAGTGTTGTAAATGGGGTAAGGGTGTTCACGGTCCGATTTTGACGGTTTTTAGGTCAAACCGTGAGCCAAACCGTTAGTAACGACTTTTATTATCGAAAACCAAAACCAAACCGTTGAAAATTAAAACCGAACCGCTACTAACGGTTTGGTTTCACGGTTTAAGCTTGCCAAGCCTATAGAAAATATCAAATTAAAAGCTTATTCAAATTGGACTTAATTTATAAAAGTGGAAGAACAATATATAAATGTGTATGCATATGTTAACATGTTAGATGGAGTATTGGAATTAATAAGCATTAATGTTTGGATGTTGCATTGCTGTGAAATAGTATTAAAAAAGTTCATGGGATATGAGATTAAATAAGATTGGCAGCTCATAAAAATTTCTATTAAAAGCTTCAATACATATACTAAAATAATGCTCATAAAATATAGATAAAAGACTAAGATATATAGTGTCAAATCTTACGGTCCGATCCGGTTTTATACGGCCGGTTTCCGGTATAAACCATAAACGAAACCGTTCACTACAGTTTGAAATTCTTGAAACCGACCGACCGAAAGTTAAAGAAAAAACCAACCGTCAAACCAAACCAATGACATTATTAAACAGTTTTATTGTTTGACACCGAACCGTGAACACCCCTAAAACAAGGATTGAATTTGAATCTTCATTAAAAAACCTAAACTTCCTACCACCCTGTTTTCTAGTTCTAAATTTCTTACCGTGGTATTAATTTTCAAACTTGATCATGATTTAAGTTGAAATTGTACTTTTGTTATAATATTTGCACTTTTATTGTGTGACCCAACCCGTAAAAATATAAAATACATCGTCGGATTAGTAGTGTCCCATTGACTGAATAATACTTCAACGATAAGATTTTTTTTACTCCGCCGATGAGTTTAAGCATGCAACTTCTGGTTGAACTTGGTACCAATTAAGGTTAATTGTTTCATATGGAGATTATTACTTGATAGAATATCTACAAAAAAGGCATTATTAGTTAGAGGTATAAACTTGGGAGATGACATTTGTGTTCTTTGTGAGTTATTCTCTGAATCATCGGAACATTTAATGTTACATTGCCGTGTGGCCAAACGGATTTGGTCAATTATCCATAGCTGGCTTAAGGTACCAGGCCTGCCTGACTTTAATTCGGTAAAGGAGCTACTGGATTACCCGACGAAACTCAAAAGGAAAAAGGATGAATGCATGATAATACAAGCTATCTATATGGTGATGTGTTGGTTGATTTGGAGAACGAGGAATGACAAAACATTCAAAAATATACCAATATTAGTGGACAAGGTTGCGATGGATATCAATCAACCTCTTTCTTATGGGTCGTGAATCGGAGTCGAAGGTCAAGTGTCGATTGGGAAGATTGGTGCATGTTCAATTTTGTTAACTTTCCTTTGTAATTGTTTGGTTGTTTTGCTTGTTTCTTTTTATTCTTGTTGTCTCTTTGTATTGGCTCTTGTAACTTACAAGTCGCCCTTTTTCGATTTTGATTATATTGGCCTTTCAAAAAAAAGAGTTTAAGCATGCACCATCATGGGTTATATAAAGTCCTTTAATTATCAAGACAGGGGGATCAAATTAGGGATCATTGTGATGTCTAATTGTGCCTAAATTGTGGGATTATTATTTTCCTATAGATACTTTTTGTCTTTTTTATGTCAATGAGGTAGGAGAAGGCCAGAAGGGTGTAAAGATATAACCACTTTGGTGATATAAAGTTATTTCACACAAATGAACCCATTTGATCAATTTAGGAAACCGTGGAACGTTTGTTATTTTGGCTGTAGTTAAATTAAAATAGTAGGTTTATAAATCTTAGACCATGTATTTACAACTTATAACCCGTATTATGACTTTGTGAGGCGTTATGCGACACGTGTTGGTCACGTCAGCAAAGGGGCATGTAAATCAACACATATAGGAGTATAGGACAATAGGGCATATCCAAGTTATGGGTCTGAACCAGGCCGGGTTATAGTGCGGTTTGGGTTGAGTTAGCATAAGTCAAAACCAGTTCAAACCATTTCGCGACGGGTTGGAACCGGGTTTTGAGGTGAAAAGGACCGTGTTTAAACCGATTTTGGTCATGTAACCATGTTTAAATCATTTTCATTGTATAGAGTTAACAACCCGATTTCAACCCAACGCGTTGGCCGGTTCCAAACTAGTTTACTCAAACCGAAAAAGCCAATCAATTCCCTAGCCCAAAAAATAGGATCCTACATTGACTGACATACAGCCAATATCCAGCCCTTGATCTCAATTAGTGATGGACAAGAAACTGGTTAGGGCATGGTAAACTGATTTCTAACCAGACCAATGGACTTTGAACACAAGTGGATTATAAATCAATTTCAATAATACCCAAACATTCAAATGTTAAATTAAAGTATCTTTTAATACTTAAAAGCATACATAATACTGGATGAAAAACATCAAATAATAAAAAAAAAACGTAATATTTAAGAGGAAATGCATAGTAATTTAAGTTCTTAACCATAATATATTTAAAGGTAGCAAAATAATAGCATAATGTTAAGTTTCTAGCATATATATGTCATAATTAGCCATCTTTAATTACAATACCATATAAAAATTACCAAGAGAAAACTAGGGTTCATCTGATCATCATGGAGACGGGTACGGATATGGGTAAGCGTAGTAATCAGCAGGCATCAACAACGGAGGAGCAGTAGGAGTGGGAGGCGGGTATGGATATGGGTAAGCGTAGTAATCAGCAGGCATCAACAACAGAGGAGCAGCAGGAGTGGGAGGCGGCGACGGCGACTGAAACTGCTGCTGTGGCTGACGTGGGCTTCTCCTTCCCGCGAACCCGAACCAAATCAGCTTGTAGTTCCATTTCTTTTTCTTGAGTTTTTGCATCACTTCCAACAGATCCATCTCACCCTGGACGATGAGGCGTCTTTGGTCCGCCTCGAATTTCATCAAAGTTATGCCCTTGATCACTGATATAGCCGAAAAGATCTTGGACGGATCACTCATGTCATCTTCCAGAAGCAGTTTTAGCTGCAATAATTAATGTTTATAATATCATTACTGGTTTAACATCAACAACAACAAAATCAAAAACAAAATAGACAAAGATGTGGTATTGAAATCACTTGCCTTTGTTTCCATTTTACTTTGATGATGAGATGAACAACTGTTGAAGGAGAACTCATGAAGTTGATCTATTTATGCTGTGAGTAGTACTCATGATGACATGTGCCAACACTTGTCATGGAAATAAGTAGAAGAATAATATACGTCTTTACCATAACAGGAAATAACGAAAACCGACCTATTGTTACTATTCATTGTATTATAAAAAAAGAATTGAATGAAGATGAGTTTATTTATCTCGTTTAAAAATATGTAACCTTTTATTTAATGTTAAGGTCAAACGACAACTGAAATAAGTTATATCCGGTGCATCGCAATTTAAGACTCCGAGTACTACAAACCAAATCGAGGGGTCAACGGTGGTGTTATTGAGAACCCTATGAAACGACGGAACCCCTACCCGAGTTGTGCTCCAAGTACTCTTAGACATGTACAAAACATTTAAGTGCTTGATAATATGATATTGTAAGAAAAGTTAATATCTATATTTATGGGTGTACCATTTAAGGTCACTGAAAACCACATAAGAATGTAACCAGGTGGTTCATACGTTGTGCCTTTGTGGGTCGAAATACGTACATAGTTGTATGCCTAAAGACAAATAATTATTTGATTTAATTTAGACTCACCAAAGTAGTATGTTTTTTGGGGGTGGGGGGGGGGGGGGTCCAGAACCTAAAACACACGGTTTTGGCTGCTGTTTCTTCTTCCTTTTTCTTTCTTTTTTTATTATTTTTTTTATTTTTATAAACTGGGACAAAGGAAAACCTAAACGTACATGTGAATTTTGAGTGAATCGGACTTGGCAATCATCACATTTTTCTTCCACGGATACATAATTTGTGAGTCGAGAAAATGGGTCGAGCTAAAACGAGTTGGCTCAATATAAGTCGATCAAACGGGTCAGCAAAAAAATAATATGGTAAAATCGTTTGTACTTATTTGATCTCTCCAATTGGGATGGAGGAATAACGCCATTAGGGGGTGTCATGTGTTGGAGTTAATTCCTGAATCCAAGATATGGGCGGGAAGATGGGACTGGTTCGATCGAGTTAACGAATCGATCTCATAATTAATTAATTAGTTATTGTAACTAGATATATTTATTTATTTTATTTTATATATTAGATGAAGAAGTTTTTTATTTACTAAATAAATAAAGTTTGTGTTCATTTTTAATTGTAATTGGCGCTCTGTATAATCCCAAAAAACTCAAGTTAACTAGGGTTACTAGAGATTGATCTTGTTTTTGAGTTCATTCCAATTTATGTGTGCCTTATGTTGTTTTCAACAACTAATTATCTAGTCACACCTTAACCATGTCACCTCACTAAGTCACTATCATGCAAACACGGTGTTGCACCCATGTGGGCAGTTATAAAATTTCATTGAAACATTTAATTTATTTTCTCTCAAATAGCTTGTAATTGTTAAATTTTTTTTAAATTAAGTTAACACAACTCGTTTTCTCCTCTACATCCCGATATAAAAAAATAACAAATAACAAAAAACAGCGATCATTCTCGAACAGTCCCGACGTAAACGTTTAAACCAGCTTAAATATTGACGTTGGATAGTCGTTAAACATGTTTATATAACGACATAAGCGTTCTCGAACAGTCACCGTCATTCAACGACGTTGAAAGCGGAGTTGCACCTAATTCTCCTTTTGAACCTGAACGAGTAACATACAAATAAAGTTATTATCTTGTTGATTACAATGACTGGGCATTGTTTATAAACTCATATTCACCTCCAATCAGTGAAAAACGTATAATATTTCCAAAAGCTCAAGAGGTTGCAAGGACAGATATCATACGCGCATTTGGTTTGCTTTTAAAAAATAGCATACAATAGTTTATCCAGCACGAGCTTCAAACCATAAAATCTAGGAAACATTATGATAATATGCTTGTATCATATTACACAATATGATTAGCAATTTGTACGTACGTTTAACCGATGTTCAACAAAAAGAAGTTAGCGATGAACAAAGTTACTGAAGAAACACTAATCGACCCCGGGCAGATTACGGATAATCTGGGGGTTAAATAGATGTTTCCCACGAGGGGTTAGATCCGGCAAAGATTGTTCTTCTGATAACCTGCAAAACAGACACCGTGAGCTCGTCACTGAGAAGGGGGGGTACCTCCTTGTGACCACCCTCCGGCGTGAGAATCAGACTAGATTGCTCTTGAATATAAGTGTATATTAAGAGATTGCTAGAGCAGATATCAGGTATAAGATATAAGATACAAGATAAGATGAGATGATCATACCATTTGGGGTATTTATAGCCGAAGGTAGGTTTCCAAGAAGGTATAGCCGGCTGAATAGTATTCCTGTTCTACCAACTGTGGCCTACGCACGTGCCATGCTGGTAGTTGGTGGGTAGGCAGCGGCTGACAGTGACCAGGCCTGCTGTGTACTATTCCTTTTCCACCAACTGCCGGCTATGCACGTGGTATGACAGGAGTTGGTGAGTAGGCAGCGGCTAATAGTGACATACAGTGCAAGAGCATGCTGCTCGCCATACTGTTGTCAATGAGCTGTCGTATCTCTGGTCAGATCTTTTGCCCATACCTCGTCAGGTACAGTACAAAAGATCCTCCAGTATCGTACGGACTGGCTTATTTGGGCGGGAGTATTCCCCCTCCCGCCTTTGTGCGGGATTGTTCCCGGCTTTGCTCATTCCTTCAGGTGACTACTGAATTATTGAGAGCTAAGTGCCTTGTGCGTGTAGCCTTGCTGCGCGGGTGGCCTTCCCTGATGGCTTGTATCCGCAGCTGCGGGAACAGGCGGAGTACTTCACCATTGGGAGGCATTTCCTGCGGGAACAGCTTGCGTACTGCGCGTAAGGACGTCACGTCTCTGAGCATGGTGGGTCCTGCGGATCCAGTTGGTTTCTGCGCAGACGTCTCTCTTCAAGGTGAGTCCTGCGGGTCCAACTGGGCTCTGCTGGGACCTACCTCTTCAAGTCCCCCCAGTCCAATGTTCTTCTCATGAATGTTTAATAAAGTGAGGTGAACTTTTGGACTTAAGCAAAGAGTTTTGAAAAGGGTTTAGTTTTAAGGTTTTCCATGGGGATTCTTCCCGCGGAAGTCCTAATGTCACTTGCAGAAATTCCCGACTTTCCTGCTTGATCTTTGGGTATGATGCGGGTAGGTCTGTAACCTCCTCGCAAGTCAGGAGCGTTGAGTCCCACTTGTGTAGATTCTCTATGAGGTTTTGGTAGTTTTAAACATAGTGATCAATTATGTTAAAACCACCAATTCCATCTTGGAGCTTCAAACAATGTAGTTCTCGACGGTCCCGCTATGCGGGGATGTTATTCCCGTTTCCGCAAGCATTGCCCAGAAGATCCTTCTTGGTTTCAATTCCCTGCGGAGCGCTAGGTATGTGAAGGGTTTTGCCTTGACACTGTACCCGCACTCGTCTTACGGTTACTTTACTTCCCAGGTATTCCTGGCGTCAATTCCCTGCGGGTGCTCAGTATGTGAAGGGTTTTGCCTTGACACTGTACCCGCACCCGTCTTATGGTTACTTGGTTGCCGAGGTATTATTGGCTTCAATTCCCTGCAGGTGCTAAGTATGTGAAGGGTTTTGCCTTAACACTGTACTCGCACCTGTCTTATAGTTACTTGGTTGCCAAGGTAAGGGGTATATTCCCGCTTACTTTTGAATCTTTTTGAAATTTTGAAATTCGAAGAGTTGGTGAAAGGATAAGAACAGTCCAAACTGTTGAAACGTCGTGCGACGGTTTCTTCTGACTGTGTCAGGACGTGCAGGAAGTTATGGTGACGTGACAGTACATGGTCATTCCAGACGCTTTTTCAGGCGCGTGGGCGCGATTTTTCGGGCGCGTGGCCGCGAAATTAATGGCACGCGTCCTTTCAACAGCTGTTGCCAGCTTGCTCTTTGCCACGTGTCATAGTTTCATTGCACATGCGGTTTCTCTCTCTTCCGCATTTAATTCATCGCATTAATTGCGATGAGTATATAAAGGGGGAGAGGGTCCTTTGCAATCCACACTTTCACTTTTCTCTTCATCTTCAAAACGATTTCCGGCGAATACTCACCTTTTCAGTCGAGCATTCTCTTGAAATCGTTCTCTTCTTTCATACCTGCAAGATGTCTTCTGCTCACGATCTTGAGGCTACAGCCGAGGAGGCTGTGGTGTACGCCGAGAACCCGTCATCCACGTCCGACAAGGATGACAAGAGTACTGCTGGCGAGTGCCAGTGTGCTCTGCCTGTCGATCTATATCAGTACATCGTCAGGAAGTTCATGCTCGAGTCTTTCGAGCCTGAGTTTCTAGAACCTCACCAGACGGTGTATGATGCCCCCAGAGGCAAGATCGGGGTATATGCCGCATTCTTTGTCTATGGGAATCTTAGGTTCCCTTTGACGAAGTTTGTGTATCGTGTTCTGGAGAGGCACGGTGTACACTTGACCGAGGTACACCCGATGGCGATCGCGAAGATTCGCCACTTCGAGTGGGTGTGCCGGATTCTGGGCGTTGAGCCCTTCGTCGACCGCCTGATGACCTTCTACTCTTGGAGGTGCATCCAGGGGTGGTATACTCTGATAACCCGGATCAAGGGTTTGAAGATTTGCGCAACCGAGCGCAGTCTTCGTTCGTGGAAGCGGGAGTTCTTTAATATCTCCGCTCGCGCCATCCCCCTTGCCATGAAGTTCAAGAATGGGCAAGCACTCCCCAGCCTTCACGCCTCCAACTACCAGGAGGCGGAATGGTTCTCAAAGATTTCCCGAGTCCAATCTCCTGTTTACCGCTTTGCGGAGTCCGGGATGGTGATGCTCGGGATGAGCCGGGTGTGGAAGGATGCGGAGGCGCAAAAGATCCCGATCGTCCTTGAATACGGTTTGAACTCTGTCCCTTACGGTATGCTTCATTTCTTTTTGTTGATTTAGAATTTCTTCTAACTTCTTTCCTGTTTATTTCAGAGGGGAACGACTTGCAGTCTCTCCTACAGCCGCGTGAGAGTGATGGTCCCGCTCGGATGGGTACTCGTGCTCTCGATGAGAACGAGTTGCCCATCTTGGAGCAAACGCGGGATCGGTTTGTGGAGGCCTACCCGCCAGGCCACCCTATTCTGAGCGCCACGCGGCCAGGTAAGGTGTTATTCAACCCTCGACCTCTCAATGCTGAAACCTCTGCTGGAATTCCTCTAATCTTGTCATCTTCTGATGAGGAATCCGCAGATGGTCCTCCGTTGGTGCGGAAGAAGAAGGCTGCCGGCGGGAAGGGGAAGGCAAAGGTTGCCTCCACTGCCGATCCGGTGCCTCGGTCTAATTCAGAGACCGAAAGCGAGGAGGTGGCGGGGAACCCTGGTGGTGCTAAGACCACTGCTCCGGAGGCTGAAATGATCGTCACCTCCGAGCAGCCCAGGACAACGGTGAGCGGCGTGAAGAGGCCGGCTCCATCGGGTTCGTCCCCGCCTGTTCGCACTTTTAGGCTCAAGAAAACCCGTAAGTACAAACTTCCTTTACTTCTTAACTTCATATCTTTCAGCCAATATACTTATATCTTCTTTGTACAGCCGTGGATGCTGCCGCATTCCAGGGTGGAGCGGGGAGGAGCACCTCCGGACCCATGACTGTAGGCTTGGTCCACCTACATGAGGCGATGACCCAGGTGGCTGCGCCTGCTTCAGTTGTTGGTTCAGTTGCTCACCCAGTTGAGCCAACTGTTCCAACTGTGAAGACATCTCCGCCGGCTGTCAGTGCCATATTTACTGAATCTTTCACTGAGCCGGCGGTGACTATTTCTGCGGGTACTTCCGCAGCGGCGACCACGGTTGTGAGTTCACCTCCGTTGGTTTCTACCGCGGCGGCCTCCATGCCTCCTCCGACCTCGGCAGCTACGGCCGACCCTTCAGGTATGCTTGGGGCTTCTCGCCAACCTCTGCCTCCTTCCCATCTGCCTGACCTCTTGGATGGATTTCCCTTGGGTTCAGGTGATGGGTTTGGCGGCTATCGGCCTGTTGTCGACCCTACAGGTGCGTAGGGTTCTTTTGGCCTTTTTATATACATATCATTTTTTCCTAACTGCTTTTTGTTTTTTGCAGTGTCGGGTTCCAATGAAGTGTATGTTGCACGATGGAACATCCGCCGAGGAACAACCCTTCGCACGCCTGTGGAGTGGGTGGAGTGGGCTCGTCACGCAGCTCCCAGCGGTGCGTTGGGGGAAGCTATGGCTAGCTACCAGGAGGGTAGGCTAACCAATGAGCTTCGGATTCTCCTGGCCCGGATGCAGCCGCGCGTCGAGCTGCTTTGTCGTGAAAACGACAAGTTAAAAGCAGCTCGTATTCAAGAAGTAGCTCAGGCGCGGGCTGTCCGGGAGGAGAACATAAGTCTTACCGCAGTGGCTGCGGAAAAGGAGAAGGCCTTCAAGGCCCTCGAGGTTGAAGTTCAGGCCCGGTTCGAGGCCCGTTCCAAGGCTGCCCAAGCTGTTAACGAACAGCTTTGGCTGGCTAAGGAAACTGCAAGGAACGCAACTGAGAGGGCCACCAAGGCTGAAGCTGTTGCTGAGCCTTTACGCCTCGAGAATGAGGAACTTAAAGCCAAACTAGAGGCGCTCCAACAGGCTCATGATGCCTTGGCGATGGAAGACGCCAAGAAGCTCCAAGAGATCTTGGACCAGAGGGGGGTGCTTGACCACACTGAGCGGAAGCTAAAGGGCGTTGAAGAGGCTGCTGCTAAAGAAGTGTTGCTTGCCAACCTCAACAAAAGTGAAGCCGAACGCGCCCGTAACCAAGCTCAAGCTGCCCTCCAGGAGGCTCTGGTTGCCAAGGAATGACTTCTTCGAGAAGCGTTGTCTCAGGTATGTTTAATTTCATTATATATTTACGCTTTTCTTTGTAAATAGAAAAGGTTTTGATACTTGTATTTTTTCTTGTAGGTTGTGCATCGAGTCTTCACGGACACATCATACGACGATGCCATGAGCGCAGCCCTCAACGCTTCTCACGAGGATGGGGAAAAGGCCGGCTTCCTGCTTGGTCTAGGGTTCGTTGAGAAAGGCATCCCGCCTTCCAACTTCCCTTTATATGACGTTGATACTGTAGCTGTATATGACCAAGCAGTGAATCAGTATGCCGCCTTCCCGCATCCGGTGGTGGAGAAGGTGGATGAAGTTGCTGTTGCTGATGATGGGCTAGCTATCCTTAAAGCTTTCCTTGAACCGTCACGTTCTACTGATGGTGCGGGTCCAAGTGGAAGTGGTCCTGAAGCCTGATCCTGAAGATCCCTTCCCACTGTTAGGATAGGTTTAGCTTGTATAGATTTATATTCTTGTAGGCGGGTAGTTACCCGGCCATTCTTGTAATGAATTATTATGAAATATAAATCTTTGTGCGGGTAAGACCGCTACTTTCACTGGATGACTTGCTTTATAAACGTTATATGACTTGCTCATGCATACTTTAGTTTAAATTAGCAATTTTCCAAGTGTTTAGAATAAGTTAACCTTTGAACGTGGTAGATAATTGATTGAAGTTTTGCTTCCTCCTTCGTGATTGTGCGGGTAGGACCGTCACTTGCACTTGGATGGCTAAACTTTACCTATATCTGACCTGCGTGGAGGTTTTCCTCATCTTTTTGTTAATTTTTCTAAGTGTTTAGAATAAGTTAACCTTTGAACGTGGTAGATAATAGGTTGAAGTTTTGCTTCCCCCTTCGTGATTGTGCGGGTGAAACCGTCAATTGCACTTGGTAGGATGGCTAAACTTTACCTATATCTGACCTGCGTGGAGGTTTTCCTCATCCTTCTGTTAGAAATTTTCTAAGTTTTTTGAATAAGTTAACCGTTCGACGCGTGGTTGTCAATAGGTTCGGTTTCCTCTATCATGATTTGTGCGGTTAGGACCGGCACTTTCATTTAATGGGATGACCAACGTTTACCTATGACTGACCTGCGTGAAGGTTTGCCGTTTTTTGGGTTTATGCGGGTTTTGCCGCCTTCCCCACGCAACGACTTTCCACGTAATTATGCGGTGAATACCGGCATATCAGTGTTGAATAAATTAACCGTTCGACGCGCGGTTGTTAATAGGTTAGTGTTCAGTTTCCTCTATCATGATTCGTGCGGATAGACCGGCACTTTCATTTAGTGGGATGACTGAACTTTACCTTTAACTGACCTGCGTGAAGGTTTGCCGTTTTTTGGGTTTATGCGGGTTTTGCCGCCTTCCCCACGCAACGACTTTCGCACTTATGTATGCGGTGAAGACCGGCATATCCGTGTGGAAAGTTCATAAAGTATAAATGTAAAATCATCAGCGTCAATGTGATGAGAATCATTTCCATTAGAAGTGGCACTGGGCCTTTTCTTTACAAGTTTGGAATTGATCTACATGCAAACTGTGTAATTGAGCTCCCTTCCATGTTGTTGGGATGGGAGTACCATCGAGCCGATATGCACCTGGTTCGGGATCTCGTTGTTTACGCAGTATGTAGTCTCCAACATTGAAGCTGCAATTTTATTCGTGTTTTCCCCAACTGGGGTTCTACACGCATCAGCCTGCTCAGCGTTCATTGCGCCACGAGGTGCGCGAGCGTCCCATCTCTGACAAATGCTTCGACCATGTCCTTTACGTCTGTGCATTCTTCAGTGTTGTGGCCTTTTGTCATGTGAAAATCACAGTATTTGCTCCGATCAACATTGTGACGATGTCGGATTATTGGAGCCTTCGGCCATGGGAGCTCCTCAGTGGCGAATATCTCGGTGACGCTTTTGGTGAGTGGCTTCCATCTGGAGTTCTGGTTCTATTGTACGTTATCCCTTCCGCCTAACCGATGTTGCAAGCCGGATGAGGTGTCAAAGTTTACCCTTGACTGCCAAATGCCTAGCTTCCGCTTTTTGTTTAGTCGGGCGGTAAGGACATTGTCTTCTCTTGTTTTCTGGGTGTAGAGGTTTGTGCTCTGGGGGAGATCTCTACCCAGTTGCTTCTCCGTTTCCGCAAAGCGTTTAGCTGCTGTCATGATGGCATCCCATGTGGATGGCATGCCATCTTTTCCCGTTAAGGTACGGATGAGCTCTGGGTCGTTCGCGCCCTGGATAAAAGCAGCGCGAACAAGATCTTCGCTAATATTACCCAGACTTAGCTTCTTTGAGTTGAAGCGAGTGATGAAGTCTGGCAAAGATTCATCTTTTTCTCGAATGCAATTGAGGATTGTCCATTGCTCCTCGGTATACTTTCTTTGTTGGCTGAAGTGTTGGCTAAACTTCTACTGGAAGTCTTCCCAATCGTAGATGTGGTGGATCGGTAGACGATCGAACCACACTCTAGCTGCCCCAACAAGGGTCATTTGGAACATGTAACACCACGTAGGTTCCGTCCAACTACTGACGGTTGCCCCCGCTATGAACCTGTTCAAGTGATCATCTGGATCAGATATACCATCGTAAGTGCCGATGTTGGACATCTGTTTGGCACTTTTCGGGACGATTGCTTCCGCAATGTCCCTTGCAAATTTGGACGTTCCCGCCTTTGCAGCAGTTGGTGTAAATGTTTTGGAGAAGTCACGTGGGTTTCCACCCGCGTTTTTTGGTTTGAAGGTTTCTCCAAAACGCCTTCTCGGTTGGGAGTCCGTTTCCTTACGCTTCCCTTTCGCCCTATGACGAGGGTTTGCGTTACTATCGGATTCCTCCGAATCATCGTCAAAGTACTCTACGAATTCATCAGCCTGTTGGAGTAAACGTAAGCGTTCATCCAACTCAGCTTGGAATTCTTTTTGACGTGCTTCCGCCCACGTTTTAACTTCATCGAGTGTATGGCGGGGGAGCCTCGTTCGTTGTTTCTCTAACTGGGTATCGGTGAATCCCAGTGAGCGATTATTTACTGCACTTGCCCCAGCTTGGGTAACTGGGGTAGTATTCGTAAAAACTGTGTAGTCGCCGGTATCCCCCCAGTAGCTGGGGTTGTGGTTACCGGAGTTTCTTTAACCATCTTTCCAGAAGTTTGAAAAAACTGAAAAGAAATGAAGTTCTAGCTTTTATGCACGGATGGCGCCAATGAAGAAACACTAATCGACCCCGGGTAGATTACGGATAATCTGGGGGTTAAATAGATGTTACGGATAATCTGGGGGTTAAATAGATGTTTCCCACGAGGGGATAGATCCGGCAAAGATTGTTCTTCTGATAACCTGCAAAACAGACACCGTGAGCTCGTCACTGAGAAGGGGGGGTACCTCCTTGTGACCACCCTCCGGCGTGAGAATCAGACTAGATTGCTCTTGAATATAAGTGTATATTAAGAGATTGCTAGAGTAGATATCAGGTATAAGATATAAGATACAAGATAAGATGAGATGATCATACCATTTGGGGTATTTATAGCCGAAGGTAGGTTTCCAAGAAGGTATAGCCGGCTGAATAGTATTCCTGTTCTACCAACTGTGGCCTACGCACGTGCCATGCTGGTAGTTGGTGGGTAGGCAGCGGCTGACAGTGACCAGGCCTGCTGTGTACTATTCCTTTTCCACCAACTGCCGGCTATGCACGTGGTATGACAGGAGTTGGTGAGTAGGCAGCGGCTAATAGTGACATACAGTGCAAGAGCATGCTGCTCGCCATACTGTTGTCAATGAGCTGTCGTATCTCTGGTCAGATCTTTTGCCCATACCTCGTCAGGTACAGTACAAAAGATCCTCCAGTATCGTACGGACTGGCTTATTTGGGCGGGAGTATTCCCCCTCCCGCCTTTGTGCGGGATTGTTCCCGGCTTTGCTCATTCCTTCAGGTGACTACTGAATTATTGAGAGCTAAGTGCCTTGTGCGTGTAGCCTTGCTGTGCGGGTGGCCTTCCCTGATGGCTTGTATCCGCAGCTGCGGGAACAGGCGGAGTACTTCACCATTGGGAGGCATTTCCTGCGGGAACAGCTTGCGTACTGCGCGTAAGGACGTCACGTCTCTGAGCATGGTGGGTCCTGCGGATCCAGTTGGTTTCTGCGCAGACGTCTCTCTTCAAGGTGAGTCCTGCGGGTCCAACTGGGCTCTGCTGGGTCCTACCTCTTCAGTTACAATAAATTATCAACAAATTTGTGACGCACAAATGCATCAATAAGTCGGATTTAGGACATTTTATCTATCAACAAACTAGTCATGTTTATATTTTTATATTTTAAATCTTATTTTTAAATATATTAAATATTTTGCTTTTTTATTTTAGTTATATCAATAACTTTAATAAAATAAAATCATTATTTTATTTGAAAAGAGATTGAGAAATATTTTCTTGATATGGAGGAAAAGAATGAAGCGAAATCGGATGCGATGTGTCGCTTAGGTATGTGGATTATAACCCATATTTTTATTTTCATTTTGATGCCACTTCTATACTACTTCTCACGCACTTAATTTAAATGCACATAGACTTTCTGATCTACACCTTTGTAGGAAACTTGTTAGTTACAAGAAAAGAATAATGTTTTAAAATTTAATTATATTAAAAATAGTGTTAATTACAAGTAAAGAGTGATTATAGAAATTAAAAGAATAATATTTAAAAATGTTATTCTATAAACAATAAATTATATATGTCCTCAAATTATGAAGTTAAATATCAGTGTCATATTTTCTTTTTTGCCATATACAGAATATTTTGGTACCACTTTGACCCCAGGGCCTCTCACAAAGTCACAATTACTTTGGTGTCACTTCTTGTACTTTGACCCAGTGAGTCAGTGACCTCAACAAAACTATACATTAAAGATATCCAATATAGAGAGATTCAAGTACAACAACATTATTCTTTATATGTGTTTGCCTTAACTTGGTTACGAAATTTCTTTTATAGGTTTGATATATTTTATAAAGTATACTATTGGTTTATATTACTTTAATACGTTATATAATGTTTTTGTCACATAAGAAGTTCAAGTCATCGTTTTTAACATAAGCAGGCCACATCCTCAACAAACCAATGATTTTAGACTCCGCTAGTAAAAAACTCGATGGAAAAATATTATGTTGAAAGTTGGGATTGTTGTGGTACATTTCTTAAGTTGACTTTAACGTTGGACAATGGGTCAACTCCAATATCTTTAATGAAAATGATCAAATAAAGTTGTATTATTTGCGATACAAGATTGAACCCACTGATACGCTTTTATACGTGTCGTATAATTAAAGCACACAAATTTTCTCTTTTGGCGTATAGAGAATAACCAACATTGGCTAGAAAATAAAATACCAATTAATTACAAAGTGTTCACAATAGATCATAACGAATATTTATAAAACATCTTGTGGGAGTTACGCGTTATTGGAGAAGTATTCAAATTATATATTTTGAACAAAAAAACCCAATTAAATGGCTACACATTTAGCCACACATTACACTTACACAATATCATTAGAAAAAGAAAAATGTCAAAATCACATAGGGTGATGTTGGAGAACTACCCAATTCACCTTTCCACACAAAACAATAAAAGTCACTTGTAACATTCGGGGCATCACTATCCGATTTTGGATGTCGAGTATACTACTGATAAGTAGGTGAATGAATGTGTTTATAATGTTTAATATCGCATGTTTAACTACTTTATCATATCGAACAAGATTAGTTTATTTAGTTATGTGCATGCAGATATCGGGAGCTTAAACAAGATTTTTGAAGCTAATATGGTGAAGATTAAGAAAATCCCGATAGGAAGGAAGCACGTGGAAGGCTTGGATAGCTCACGCAGTTGAAAATGAAGAAAAGTGGGAAGTTTAAGACTACAAACTACACAGGGGAGGGTGTAGGGTTATGCCCTAAATGCAATTTTGACCTGAACTGATTTCAAGACAATATAAGATCGATGGGAATCAGGCGTAGCTGTACGGTGTACTACGTTGTGTGCCAAACAAATTATAGCAAGTTCATTTTTTCCCCACATTTTTATTGGAACAAACCCTAAATCGATATTAGACTTTCGTTGACCGTTTTTGGGTGATATCCAGAGGCAAAACACAAAGAACATCTTATTCCAATCATAATTAAAACCATGGTTTCTCAATCAAACCTTTGTTTTGAGATCCGGTGACGATTCAAGGGGCTACAAATCTTCGGTGATTACCTCCGGGTGAAAGATTCATATAATAAACTTTGTAATTTAGTTTTGTTGGGATTGAATAGTATCCCGTTAAGTTACAGTTTATTCAACTTGTAATTTATCATTTAAAAAATTGATTGTGTTCAGATTATGAACTGATAATAATTTTATTTGGGTTTAATCGATTTGATTTGGTATGTATTCCTACATAGTCTAATCGGTAGTAGTGTTAACAGAACACGTTAAGCTCAGTTTTACAACTAACATTTGTTTTAATCACTCATAGAGCCACCGTTAATGGTATCCTAATGAACAATATTAGGTTAATAGTTAACTATATAATCTGAACCCCAGAGTGGTCACTACTTTCTCCAATTGATTTTACAACTTAAAGTTAATCATTTTTGCAATTGTTTTCATAATAAATTTTCTAAATTCAGCTTGATATCGTTTATCATACCTAGATTAAAAGTCAAATAACATTGTTAAAGGAATCTTGCTAATACGACATCTTAGGGGACGTTTGATTCGTGATTTTTTTTTTTAAATAATATAAATTTAAATTGGAATCGGATTTTGAATGGAATCTTTTAAAAAGTATTAATGTGTATGGTTTGTAATTTTGATAAAAGGAATTGAAATGCTAAGAAACCTAAAAGACTAATTTACCCCCAAGAAAGATCTGCATTCAATCGTCTTACTATTTTGATTTCTGGTTTTTGCTACTTTGATTTCTAGTATGATACAAAAACTCATTATGTTTTATTTATTTATTTATTTATTATTTTAGCCCTCGTTTCTATAACTAATTATTATTTAATAATGGTTTTTTTGTTATGTTTATGTATCAATTGTGAAATATGTTTTTTGAATTACGTTCCTTGTCAAGATAAATGTAACATTCGAATTGAGAAATCATTTGATTGAAAAGTCATTCAACTTTAAATAAAAAAATGATCAAATGTGAAAATTAAAATTTACCGTGATTAAAGAGGAAATGAGAATAAATTTAGAAAAACATTTCAAGGAATTGAAAACTTTTCATGGGTAGGTAGAAGGAATCTTAAATTCCATCTAAAGGAATTTGTTGGAATTAATTATACTCCAATATTCAACCAAACACGAGTTTGGATGGAATCAATTCAAATAGCAATCAAAATTCCATGGAATCTGTAAACCAAACGGGGTCTTACTTACACATACTAACAAATAACCAATTTATTCTAATACTTTTATTGATCTTTCGACATCAACAAGTACCCGCATAATGGCAACAATGCAGCCGACTCACCGATTGACTACCCTAAGTACACACTGTATACCTTAGTTGGTAATCAAAAAGAAAAAAAGTATAAAAAGTCAATTAAGAATTAAAGAGCTGTTTGGTAGCCTCTTAATGATTTCATTAGGAAAGAAAAGAGGTTCATGTGTATTTCTTGTCGGATCCACGTGAAGGAAGGTCTACTCTCCGACCAGCGGACATTCTTGTGTTTGGATGGGCGGGGGAGAAGCATGCTTGTGTGGACCTTACTGGGGTGTCCCCTCTTGTCGGGCTTAGGGACACCGGGTTTGTTGCTAGGCATGCCATGCTAAAGGCAGAAGCAGGAAAAAATGCTAAGCACGAGAAGACGTGTGTGGAGAATCAACACGCCTTCATTCCTTTTGCTTTTGACACATTTGGGTCTCTTGCCCCCAATGCTGTTGCGTTTCTATAAAGAGTTCAGCGGGTCGTGCACAGTAACTCATCGACGCCGAAGAACGATAACTTTGTTTTCAGTAGGATCGGTTTTGCCATTCAAAAGGGGGTGGTGGCGCAGCCTTTTGCCCGCTTACCTGTCTCTTTATTGTAATTGGAACTATTTTTAATATTAAAAAAAATGATATTATTATTAGTATTTGTTATATTAGTCTGGAAAATTAGACAATTGCAAAAGTGAAATACATGGGAGTCCTATCGCATAGTTTAACATTATAAAAAAATTAGGAAACTATTTTTGAATTGGTCAGAGGTAAAGTATGTTTAGATACAACTCTAATGACTTGTGAAGTCTCTTAATGGTTGACACCTTATTAATTTAGCACTAGATTGTCAATCAGTCTCAAAGTGTTTGATATACATGTATTATAATTTATAATTATCAACGTCATTTGGTTAAAATAGTACGGATAATTGGAGATGGTCGGAGGATAATTACGGTTTTTTTAATTCTAAGAAATAAACTAACAAATCAAAATATATAAGTATAAAGGAAATATATAAATTTGTTCATTTTTAATTTTACATTTGTGTCTCCAATCCCATACTCTATAGTCTATACCTCAAATTATATGACTGGAGGATTAATCGGGTTTGTTTATTTATGTGTTTACTATTCACCCCTCGTTTTATACATTAATTATGGTTAAGAGTAAAAATGTGTATTATTTAATAGATTATGAATGTATATGAAATCAGACGTGAAAAACTTTTAAGAAGTGAAGAAATTTTATTAACATATCTATATTTTGGTTAAAATATATGCGTAGGGACGGGCTTTTCTACTTAAATTCTTGACACGTTTTATTTAACTAGTTTATATAAAAAGTAACTTGAGCCGGGAGTCTCATTGGAAGCGTCTCTCTATTCCTATAGAGTATAGGTAAGACTATCTACGTGTTATTCTCAAACCCTACCATAGCCTTGGTACTTGTAGGATTTATTGAGTGATGATTATAATGATATAAAAAGTTAAAAAAAAACTAATTAGTATTGCAAACCCCCCCCCCCCCCCCCCCCCTTTCTCTCTCTCTCTAAAAGTACTCATAAATTATTAAATATAAAGGAAGTCAACTTTGAGGTAGCATTCGTATGTTCTTATCTTCTATGGTACCAAACAGGCAAAACATACAAACATGTCGTTCTGTTTTGTGTTCCAATATGGTAAAATAACTATAACCACAGTATATCATAATAAATATTAAGCATTAATGAACACTCCAAATTAATGTGTTGCAAGTGCAACTTCTTTGAACTTAGGATAAATACAAAAACAAAAAATAAGTCATGTATGAATTTCGTTTAATCATTTCCATCTAATAAACTGAATATTTTTCTCATAAAAAATATATCTATCATATCACACACATACAACATATTTTTGAAATAGTGCGTACCAATTTATGATGTTTTTCATTTACTTTCGTATTTTAATCATCTAAACAAGATTTGTTTTTTCATAAAAACTTGTCTTTTCGAAAATAAAAGTTTAAACATAAAAAACCTTTTTAAAACATGGAGCGAAACATACTTTAATGAAGAAAAAATTGCACGCCGATCCTCCGAATTTCTTATACCAACAATATGAAATATTGATGGTGACCTTCAAGTAGACTTATTTAAAAATTTAGAGTTATACAAATATCATTATATAAGCATAAGCCACTACTAGAAAAGTGAAATATTTCCGACAAAAATTTCCAACAAACTACAGACAAACAAAGATTCCAACGAGTTAGAAACAATTTTCCGACAAAAAAATAAACTTAGAAAAAAGCTAAATTTTCCTTCAAATTTCTGACAAAGTAGCGACAAATATACATTTGTAGGTATTTTGTCACTCTAAATAAGTAGTTGCTGACGGTTCACATACAAATTTCCCACAAAACTTTTTTTAGTTTTTATTTCATTTAATTTATTTAGTAACTAGGGTAACTTAATTATTTATTAAAGTGAAAAAAATAAGTTTTTAAAGCTTTGTCGGAAAGTGAAAAAAAACTAGCATATGGTATACTAATTAACAAATTTAAAATAACTAAGCTCTATACAATTAACAGATCGGAAAATAAAAGCTCTATACAATTAAACCGGTAACCTCATTTTAAACTAACCTATTATCTATTAAACCAGTTAGTCTAACATTTCTAAAAACTAGAAAATAAACTGAACAAAAAGAATGTGATCGAGGATTTCATTTTTACTTTATCGACATGCCCACAAGTCGACTTTTTAATCTAGAACCCAATCGTCAATTCTGTCTAAATGCCTACCGATACTGGTTATCTAATAGCACAACCCGTTGAATTTTTTTTAAAAACGTAATAGCTTCGGGACAAGGGACCGAAATATATCAAAAGCAAAAAGGAATGAAGACGTGCTGATTCTCGATACATGCTTTCTCATGCTTAGCATATTTTTCTTATTCCACATTCAACGCAACCTGCGTAACAACAAACTCGGTATCTTAAGCCAAACAAGGGGGTATATTCAAGTAAGGTCTAGGCAAGTGTGCTTCCCCCTACCCATCCAAATACAAGAACGTCTGCTGGTCGGAGAGTAGACCTCTCTTCAAGGGGATCCGACATGAAATTTGGGTAATGACTTATTTTAAACAACGCACTAAATAAATTGTTTTTTAGTTGTAACTGAGAACACTAAAAAAACGAAACATGACGAATGAACCTAAAATAAAAGTGTCTGTAGACTAGAGACACCCTTCCAAAACCATATAACACAAGACAAAGTGAAATAACTATTAAATCAAACCCAATGTAATCTGACATGAGAAAACACCCAAACTTGCGCAACACCATGCATGAGGAACCATTAAATTAAAAAACAAATAAATGAATCGAATTTATATATTAAATATTACACATGAATAAAAAATGAATTGAAAAAAGACAATAACGTTCATGATTAATATTGATAGATGTATAACGCGGGGCCATCCCTTTGTACATCAAATCTTCTGTTATTAATTTATTGAACAAACTACACGCCATGATAATGAAAAGGACTTAATATTACGTTACTAATATAATTTTAGTTAAAGATTTTTTTTAAAAAAAAGTTGAATGCATTAAAAATATATTTGAATATGTAATAATCCGCATTTTTTTTATGTTAAAGTAATAATTCTTGGATTCTAATTAAAGTCATACTAGCCATTCCTATTTCCTATAGTGGCGGATATACCATATATTTAGGGGTAACCTGGGTTACTCCTCAACTTTTGCTGCGTAGTGTAAAATTTTATTTATTTTTAACAATTCGATATATCGGGCCCTTAGGCAAAGATTAGGTTACCCCTGAGCAAACATTATATAAAGAGAAAAAGTAAAATGTTTCATCGAAAATTTTTTTCCGATGACATATAGTTGCTTTAAAATGAGAGAGGAAGACAAAGGTTGAAGATGGGTTACGTTTTCAAATATCGAGTTAAAAAGAAAAGTGAATGGTGAAAAGTTTCTTTCATGTCATTTCATTTAAGTTTTTATTAAATTATTAATAATATAATAATTATTTTAAAATGATAACCGTGAACTGAAAGTTCACTGTTGAATTTGGATTTCTTCTTTTCAAATAAAAAAGAAGAAAAAATGGATTTTTTACTTGCTAGTTATTAGTTATGTATTTATACATTTGTTGGTAACATAGCATATTTAATTTAGTTGATCTTATTTGCTTTATTAGTTTTATTTTTTTAACGACTAATGAATAAAGATCGGTGTCCGAGATAATGAATAGAGACCGGTTACCCGGGGTAATACAATAGCAAAAGGCCCACGATGGCAGACAACATTGGGTAGCCCGAACCAATGATCTTCTGTTATGACGTGCTCATTAATTTATATCTATGTATCGATAATATATTCACAACAATCCAGTCTATGTTTCGATGTAAATTGTATTCAAAACGAGTTGGGTCAAACATGATATTATAAACAACTAGATTCGTTAGAAGTTAAACCCAATTTAAAATTTGGAAAATAAAAAAATAGGGGCTCACTATTACACTCGTGTAGGACCTCGAGGGTTTTTTGAATTCTCATAGACGATCCTGTATGGATGTATGACAAAAAAATTAGGTTACCCCTGATTTTGTTTTCTAGATCCGCCACTGATTTCCTACAATCCCCTTTGTTGAATTGGTAAGCGATTAAAGTGTGAAATATAAAGTAATAGGTTCAAACGTTATATAGTTTCAAAATTTAATTAAATAATAAAATAAAAAACGTACTAGAGAGAAAGAAATGAGAATGTTTTATGCTTTCGGTTAATGAATATATTGTAAATAAAAAACCCAAGAACATGTAGAATAAAACCCAAGGTTGTTCAACTAAAGATGATACGAGGTAGCTGGATGAATTGACATTTGACAGTGGTTCTATTCCCAAGGTGGTCCCACCTGGCGTTGATGACGAGCCTTTTGATCTTGACCGTTTTTTGTTCTTTTCTTTTTTGGAAAGGCTTATCTATACTATATACAAGGACTAAACATCCGGCCTAGACAACAAATGCCAAACCTTCGTAACCAAGTCACCAACCGACAAACAAAAGTTACAAAACACGAAAACTACCAAAGAACTGGAGCATTAGATCTAATTTTTAACCAAAAATATGTTTCCTCTTTGATCAAATCCATCAACTTTCTATCTCATACTATCTTATAGAAAGTCGATGTGTTTCGACCTCTCGAAAGTCCAAATTACCCAAATGGTTATCAAGAAGATCGCCTGAAGGGTCTTTCTCTTTTGTTTACCACATGCGTGCTTCGAGCCAAATTCTAGCATTTGTCTCACCGAATCTATTCCCCCCCCCCCCTCGTGGAATTTTAACCAAACGCAGACTTGGCTTCATAATAATTTAGCAGCTGGACATGAAATCAAAAGATGATCAAACGTCTCAAACGAACTCTCACAATTGTGACACGATTGGTCCGACAAGTCCATTCCACGAAAGGACAAGGCTTCCTTAGTAGGAATCCTACCAAACTCCGCTCTCCAAAAAATAAAAAAGAGTTAATTTTAAGAGGAGCCCAATTGTTTAATGGAAACAACCATTGGGGTCTAACACCACTCAAAGCTATTTCCAAGTCCTCCTAACCAGTTTAGTGTTAATCTCATTTTCAATACCACCCGAGACCCAATGCCATTGATCTGTACCCGGTGACGGACCCAAATATTTTTTCATGGTGGATGGAATTTATATGGGTTGTTTGTTTATCGCCATATAATAACTTTTTTCAATCCGGTTCGGTATAGTCATATAAAAAAAATAATCAAACTAAATATATCTAAATATGAATGTTATTACAAATGCTTAATCAAAATTGAAAATCTAATCTATCTAAAATTGTTCTCTACAAGTTTTTTTTTTTAAAATATAACCATAGCACATTTCTAATAAAATTTTCTAACATAACAAATACAGAGCCCCAATTTCTAGCCACTCAGAAGGAGATTGAGGGCTTCTAATCCAATCCCAAGCCCACTGATAAGTACTCCCAGTCCCAGTCAACTTAAAACATTCACCAATTTTAGCTTTTTTATTAAAACATCTTCAATAAAAGAGAAGAGGGGTCCATGGTATTTGGGTCTTAAAAAACTGACAAATATTAAAAAAGCGAGGCCCACAAAGAGCATAATTGGGCTGCAATCCAAATCAGATATCCAGTTACAGAAATCGTAAAAGGGAGAGGGGTAATGAAACATAGGTATTAAGGTCGAAGACAATCGGGTCATGCGGAAAGAATATCCGTTTTCTTTTTTATCATTTCAATTGATCAGTAGTAACTAGTAACGTATATTTTGCACGAAATATTTAAAGCATAGTTTCTTAAAATGACGAGACAAAATGCATATTATACTTGTCATCTACTTGTTTTCGTCTTCTGAAAACGCACAATCATATCTCCATTAGTAATATTAGCAAGTTAACCTTTTCAAATGACACAACTTATACAAGCGCTTTAAAAAACATCCTCACCAATTTGATAGCGTAAACATGTCGAAAAGCGTCCCTTAGCCATTGAAGTTGCAATAGACAAAAGGCTAGCCCTTGTAGTCAATATATGATAAGGCATATGTTTCTTGTTTACACCATCACTCTAGCAAGGTCGACAATGTAATTCAAAAGAGAAAAAACAAAAAATCAAAAATAAAAATATTTTAACATGTTATGATGATATATTGCAAGTCGATGTTCAAGCATAGTCTTTTCTACATCATCATCATATGTCATTTATTTATTTATTTTTAACTGTATTGGATACAACACTCAACCTTATTTCTTTCCATTTTCTTTCATCTCTTTTCATAAATGGAACTCAAGAACACAATGTAAGTCACACAAACACAAAGTCACTTATTTTGAGTAATATCTTTTTGTTATCATTAAAGCGGCATTTATTATATCCATCATAATGTTAAAGCAATAAAATTATCAAATACTGAAATTTAAGCGCGTGCATGCTTTTGTTTGTCAATGAAATCAAAAATTAAAATTTTATATTATTAGACCATCGACCTTCCAAGTTTCACGCATGCAAAGCAATCAGGTAAGCGTATGGAATTATGGAGGATGATCAAGCATAGGGGACGATTCGAGACCATCTTCGAGGATTCTTTAAAATTTTGGTGGGGTGCTCGGATCTAGTAAAAAAATGTCCCTAAAATCATGTTTTTATTTATGTGATAGCTAATTTGACAAATTAACAATTGAGTTTCATTTTTAAAGCTTAATACAGACTGAATAAATAAAATAATAGACAAATTACTAGAATGTCCTATTAAAGAAACAAATGAAAGCTTTTTTTTTTCTAGCAAAACCTTGTTCAAATTAAAAAATCTTTTGAGCACAAAAACTTGATCACGCTAAGGCAAGATATCGTCACGAGGGAAATATAATTTTAATTATTGTAATTTAATTTTAAATTATACTCCGTACTAATTACCGTATATTATATTAATTTCCGATTTTGTTTTAATTTTAGACTTTGTTTAAATTTCTATCTTTGTATAATTTAAATAAATTCAAATATACTTTTTTTAATTGAATTAAATTGCCAATTAATAACACTAATATCTTCATGTATTGCACGCTTTTGCTCCATCGGAGAAGTCTTCCCGGTCACAAAGAGTATCCGTCGGCAAACTCTCAGTGATTGCCTTGATAATCACTCCGTAAAAAAGTTCCAACGTCCATATTACCGAGATACCTTTGCCAATTGGCACTCGAAAGTGATAACTTACAGTCTTTCACTAATGGATTTTCAACAATTATGTCTATATGTGACACTCATTCGTTAGTACTTCTAGTTTGTATCCAATCCAACAAACCATATAAATTTTCTTAAAGCATTTGGTTTGTTGGAATTTGATAACCCTTAATAGAATTACAAATCTGAATTATACCCCTTATATGTTTGGTTTGTTTAGAAATCTGATTCCATATGTGAACATGATAATTTTCTCAACCATATAAATCACGTTTTCAAGCAAATTTGACATTGTTTATATCTTTACATTTAAATTATTGGAAATTATAATCCATATACTTAGAATTTGATTCTTCTAATGAATAGCAAGTGAACTAACTCTGATCCGCTTGTTCATAAACGACATGACTTTGAGCGACCTTTTTCCAAGCCACGAATTGTTAAAATGTCTTAAAGACCTAGACCCAATCGACAAAAACCTAACCATCTTAATGGTTTTGACTGACTAGCTAGTTTGCCTCGTCTATGTTTCCACCGATAATGTATGTACTAAATCGCCTCATAATTCTTAATACACTACTGAAAGGTGTCCTCTTTCAAGTTTGACCAATTTAATGAAATTTCTTGAGCAAACAATCAACTATAATTTTAAAAACCGAGAGCCAAACTAGCATTGTTGTTGGACTTAAGTAGCGTTTGGTATGTAATAATGACATGCGGAATACAAGCACCAACCCACCACTATCGTCGTCGCCACCACCAGCTAAAATTAATGAAATTAATACAAAATTAAGTAGATTTTGACGGATTTAATGAATTCTACTAATTCCTCTCTCCTACCTTCATCCTCAATCCTTATAAATTACACACACAAACATACACATGAATTCAGAATTTTCCATTAATTTCTTCAACCATGGACGGCTTCTCCGCTAAAGCGCCTGAAAATCTGGTCAAATTTCTTCACTTTCTTCCTCATGTGGTTCATATAAACCACATGAGTGCGAATGCCATATTTTGTATTGATTTTCCTTTATTTTGACCGTCACCCGTATTCTTTATATCATTATTAATATGTCATTAACTGCAGGAATATGTGATTAAAGTGGCCACTAACAACAATCAAGATGAGAAAATAGTTAAAAACATGATTAAGACTCTTTCTGAATCAGGTTAAAATTCCTTGTCCTAGTGTATCCAATTTTGATTTCAGTACCATATATAATTTGAATTAACTATACGAATTGTTCATATTCTGTAACTCTTTTAGCGACCTATACCTTGAAAAAGAAAAAAGTAGACAACAACTACACATTAAAGGTGGCGGGATCCAATATTGACACAGAGTATGTTATTGGAGAACTTTGTAAATTGACCGTCGTTGGTACTATAAAGCTTGTAAAAGAACAAAAGGGAAAATGAGGAGAAGAAGCACTGAGTTTAGTCATTGTTTTCCTATTTACGTTCAAGCCAACTATAATATGAATTTCTAATGTCTTTTAGTTATTAAATTATCGGGTTAGAAACCCATGTATTCCATGAGATAATGAAAAAATAAAAGAATAAAATTTATGAAAGTCTAGATATACTTCTTATCATTGTGATACTTTGTCTTATAGACTTATATGTAAATGTAACCTCTCATTTGTAGGGCAACCATTTGCTTTCATCCATAGAACCATTGTATTTGCTTTTTTAGTTCACCCGTTTTACATAACCCGTGAACCATTTGCTTTCATCCATAGAACCATTGTATTTGCCAATTAACATTAGGTTGCAAGCCTCTAGCTGAAACATAGACTAAAAATCAAAACAAAACTAGCTCTTACTTAACAAAATCAAAACAATTGGATGACTAGCTAATTCAAAACAAAATATATATAAACACCTTAGATGTCTGCAACTGGTAGATTTTCCAGTGTAAATTACATGTATAAATACACAACACACTATTAAAAGGATTCTACCCAAAAAAGCAACATATTGATTTAAGCCACGTACAATAACCAACCGAAACACAAATTAATTTTATTTCATGTTTGGATCGTCAAGTATATGTTTTCCAGACATAAATACATGTTTGTTTCATTTATCGCAACTTGTTGCTCGCTTACCTGCCACTTCATTGTAAATCGTTTTGGTTGTTTTTAATTTATAAATCTAAGTTTACATCTAGCATGAAGCACCAGTGGTAGAATAGTATATCCTATCACGGTATAGACCCGAGTTCGATTCCCAACTGTTCAATATTTACAATGAACAACCAACGCTTGATGTGATGTGGCCGGGTCGTCACGTACAACGTTCCATTAATTGAACATACATAGCGCTTCTGAGCTTCATTTTCTAATGGTCTTTTAAAGACATTCTAGTCTTTCATATATACAAATGAAAAAAATTACGTCAGTTTTACGTTTCTATCTTATTTCATACTTATTTTATTTACTTACTCTAGCTTTTAGTTGGATCAATTTAGTTATCGATACACATTTGTTTGTAAATACAAAATGTAAAAGTTTTCAAAATTTTACACCGATGGATTCATATCCAATCTCCATAAACCCTTCATCCTTGATGTGTCCACATGCACATCAACTTCCACAACAACTTTCTGCAAGTGGAGATGAAACCATTAAAATAACATCAAAAACTAAATAATCAATAAAAATTAAACTAGTTGCTAATGCAGTGGCAATTACGTACGTGACAAGTGTATCGTGAATTACCAAATTAGCTCCAATTGACTTACTTCATATTATACAAAATAAGTCTAAAATGAATAACATTAATTGTTGGGTTTTCATGAAAAAAGTTAACAGATACTCATCCTTAAAATTATTAAAGTACAGTTGAGAATGAAGAAAATATAAACTAACAGTAAATATCAAGATAAGAATGATCACCAAATTAGTTTTTAAGGAGATTGAATTAATCACCAAATTAGAAAGAAATAAATAAATTGAGTTTTAGGGTGAATAATGAAGTAAACGTATACGGAGAGATCAGAGGTAGTTATTTATTCAAATCCACTTTCTTAATGTTAGTTTTAATTTAATGATATTAGACGGGTGCCCGCGCGATGTGGCGGGGAACAAAAATTATAGTAATCATGTAATAATGGTGGATGTTCAAGATTCGTTTGAAACCGTAAAAACGTTTGAACCAATCATCACTTTTGGTCAGCCGGTTTCCGAATGTTCAAACCATAGCAACCGGGTTGGTTTATGGTTTATACAGAAAATTGACCATATAAAACCGGACTGGACGGTAAACTTATTATTGAAGCTCAATGCGTGAAACCAAACCATTAGTAACGATTAAGTTTAAAGTTTCTACGGTTCAATTTTGGTTCTCAATGACAAAAAATCGAACAAACAGTTTGGCTCACGATATAACTTAGAAACCGTTAAAACCGAATTGTAACACCCATATGAAATATGTTAATTTTTTTATTTGAAAAATTATAACAATACCATACTCAAATTAAAGACAATGAAATGCTTATTTTTATGGTATAATTTTTTATAGAAAATATTAACGTATGTAAAAGTTATGGCTGTTGGAAAATCGTTGATAGGAAGTTATTTACAATTAAAATTAAAATGAATATATAGGTAAAGATAATGGTTCAATGTAGTACTATTTCTTAAATTTACAAAAGTTGCTTAAAGTTAAGGGGACAATGTTATAACTATTTCAAGACATATTTTTTAATGGACAAGTTTGTCCCTCTCTTACATGCTATATAAGGTGTATATTATGCATCAAAATTTGTAAATTCTTTAAAATTAAGGTGTCTTAATATGCACTCCTTTCATACCTTATATATGGTATAGATTGTGAAATTTGGACTATGTGTCTAAAACTATCCAATTTATGTCCAAAGTCAATAAATAATGGACTTGGGAGACTTCTTAATTAATTAGGTAGTACGTTATTCAAATACACTTTGTTGGATAAGTAAGGAATTAATTTGTATCTATCTTCGTGCGAAATTCATGAATACAATAGGAATAGGTACTAACTACAATGAGACTTCATTTAAAATTTTTAGTGATCTAAGATTTCAAGTCGTAATGTTCAAGAGATAGTTACGACAGTTAGGTCATCTCTAGTGGAGCATGCCCACAACCAAATCATCTAAAAAACTCCACTCACACCATTATATGTGGGCATTTTTGGACCACTTTGGGCGCACCCATAAGGGAAAAAACCAGTGAGCGGAGAAGGTCGATTTTTTTAATTTCTTAGCCAATCAAATCATTAGGCATCAGACTTTACTTTTTGTTTTTTTTCCTTTATTTATTTTCCTTGTGAAACTATTATGCACTTTAATGGGAATTAAGAGGCATTTTCCAAGTGAAACCTAAGTGACAGCAACGAGCCTTTTTTCATTTTTTAATGGAACTAATATGGATTCCCTTATGGTAATTAAGTATATCTTGGGTACTAGAAATTGTACTTCGGCAGCAATCCTACCTGCTGCCAAGTTCCAAAGCTGCTACCGACCTCTAGTTTTACTGTCAAACTTGAAAGTCGTTACCAACTTCATGTTTACCGGCCAAGAGCATCCCCCTTTATTTTGTAAAATATTATATAACATTATACTTATGCAAAAGGCTCGCTGATTTGCATTAGATACCAAAATCATCACAACTCTTTTTAGCTTCGATCTTCAGTTAACCTATCATGGCGAATGAACCTGAATCCAATTATAATGTTACAATCAAGGTGAACTATTTATTCAACACTACCTTGTACTCCCCAGTCGTTGAAAAGATTTACTTTAATCATCAACAACATACCTCTATTTATTCATCTTAAAACTTTAGATTTTGAATTTTCTTCACATTTTAATGATAAAGGATTGATTTTGGTGGGTGGGTGGGTGGGTGTTTTAGCTTAAAAAGAATCTTGGAGTTGGGATTTGAGTTTGACTTTTCATGTCAACTAGGTTAATTTTAAGCTGAAATTAATTAGATTAAACTTTTCTAAACTATTAAGGAAATATGATAACCTGGACTAGAATATAACAAAAACAAAATGCGGAAGAAAGTGGTGTGATATTTACTACAAATCCATAGCATATTTACATATAAAATGTAACAACAAGTTGACCTGGAAAGTCAAAATTGATAATAATTAATAAGAGTGCCCCTTTTGGTTGTCAACTTTGATCTATGCAGGATGCTAATGAAAACAATGTGGACCTTAGCATCTACAAAGGCAAAGTTTTACTTGTAGTCGATGTTCAAATTACACCGAGTTGAATCTTTGTGCAACACAGACGGACAAATTTGATTAAGACTTTGATTATTCGAATTAAGATTAGGTAGAAGACATTAAACACTTTGATAATGATTAATTAGTCGTCTTTGCTTACGCTTTTGTTAACTTCTGCTATGGTTATTGGTTTGATATGTTTGATTACAGGATCCGACTTTACTTTTGCAGTGTGTATTTTTATTATCTAAATACAATATAATCACATTTTAACCTGAGAAGAAGCAACGAGGCATACGGTGCAATTATATCTATATGTTATTATAGAGGTAGGGTACCAAAAAAACCCAAATACCCTTAAGGACTACCCGCGGGTCACTCAGGAGTCCCTCATAAGACACCCGCGGGGCATACAAGTCATCCGCACAATCATTTGAGGAAGAAACACTTCCATAGCACATGCGGAAGCATCATAGCACTCTCAAAAGTCATCCGCAAGAAGGAATACCCTTCCGCGTAAATGACCACGAGGTAATGCTCCGGGACAGCTGTCAATAACTAATTACCTTATAGAAGATTTACCGAAATGCTTTCTTGGGCAATACATGATCCTTCGGCCAATTAGCCAATAACACCTGGCAAGGTCGTTATAATCGTGCACATGGCCAATATTCTCCCATTAACCAATGATAAAGAGACACGTGTCCAGGTTGTTATACATGCACATGCAACGTATAAACTGAACCAATCACATAAGGACACGCGTCCAGACGGTTATGCAGGTATCTTCTTAAGGGACAGCTGGCCCAACCACCTTCCCACCCCCCTTAGGCTATAAATACCCTCTCAATCATCATGAGGTATTCATTCACTCCCACAGTACTCTCTCAATTTACTTAAGTGCTTATCTCCTACAGTACAGTACTTACTCTCACGCCGGAGGGTGGTTACGGGAAGACCCCCCCTCTTGTTCTTCTCGTAACGAGCTCATGGTGTCTGTTTTGCAGGTGTTCGTCACTGGACTTTAGGCAATTGGGTTCATATCGTTTGGCAGTTAACCGTATCCTACCCTGTTGACTCATTGGATCTAGGACCCATACTTGGGGAGTAGATCCGTGTTTCTTCATTGGCGCCATCCGTGTTTTTTGTTAGAACAATTTTTGTTTTCGAAGTTACAATATGAGCCAAATTCCTAAAGGGCCGACGGGGACCTCAGAGCAAACTCCACGTGTTACTAATCTAGAAACACGTGAAAGAGTAACGTCATTGTTCGCTCAGAATCTTACTCCTGATGAGCAAGTTGATGTTGTGACACCTAGAGGTTTTACTTTGGGTGGTTCATCAACTCGAAAGCATTTTACCCCACTGGCAGACGCTGTTCCAGTGGGTACGAGAAATGTAGTAACACCAGCTGGTACCCCTCCCAATGATCTAGGAGGAGTCACAGCTCAGATAGGTTCCAATTTGGGAGATCTTGGGCGAGTTATGAGAAATAATCTCCGGAATCACCTAGAATTGGACCTCAAGGAAAATTCAGGTGACTCAGCCCCGGAAAAAACTCATACAGCAAGCCATAGATCTAAAGAACTTTTGTCTCCAGATGAGTGGTACCGTATCCAACAAGAGAGTCTGGCCGCTGAATATGGACGAAGGGTACGGAATGAACGATTTCATGCCCGTACCCTGAGCTATGACGACCCTCCTAGGAGATATGTTTCTCCTCCGATAAGAGGAAGTCATATTCAGTACAGTTACCCAGAAGAACAATACCAGAAAGAAATTCCAAGGTTACGTCCTCGTTCCCGCGTAAATATGAGAGTACCGTCTTACGAAGAAGAACTAGACGGACACGACTCGACATATCATCCGGGAGATAGTTATTATAGCGGGGACAGCCGTTTTCTTCCATTTGGAGAGGCTAGTTACCCGCGATCGGCTATTCGCCACGCAGAATATTATAGCAACGCGGAACACGATTTCTCCAAACCATATCGTCCGGAATCATTTGCAGAAAAATCAAAGTTTATTCCGGCCATCGCGACAGCTCCGTTCCCGATAAACGCAAAAATACCAACATCCGTTGGGACATATAACGGGATGACGGACCCCAGTGATCATTTGCTGAGGTTCGAAGCAATTGGAGGAGTCAGTAGTTGGACTCTTCCATACTGGTGTCATATGTTCGCATTGACATTTACTAGAGATGCACGAGAATGGTTTGAAAAATTGCCTTGCGGACACATTAAGAGTTGGAAAGACTTCGTAGAAAAGTTTTCCCAACACTTTAGTCAACAAAAGAAACACACTCGTGACCCGTCTGAAATACTTGATGTGTAAGGCGAAATAATGAATCCATTGAGGATTTCTTTACCCGTTTCAATAATGAGAGCCTTAATATTGGCGGGGTTAGCGAAGACATGCTGAGGGGAGCATTCCGAAAAAATGTAAATAGTGACGCTCTGATTCGTACTCTAACCGGAAGAGATGGTATGCCCAAATCTTGGGACGAAATCATGACGTCAGCTAAGCTATTCGCAAGAACTGAGAAAACCTTGGGATCCGGCAGTCAAAAACAAGTGCCAAGAGTCGAATTCCAAACCCCAAGACCAAATCGACAGGCCAAGGGGCCAATTTAGTCTAGACTGCAACCAAGTACAGAAGCACCAAAGCAATTTGATGCGAGATCATTGATTAGCAACAAGAACAAACGTAACTTTCCCGCACGTTCTTCCAATAACAGTTGGACTCAGTTGTCAAAATCTCCATCAGAAATCCTCATGATAGAGAATCTGACTTTCCGTAAGCCTCAACCATTACCAAGGAAATCATTCCTTGCCAGTAATAAATGTTGTACGTACCATGATGACATAGGGCACAACACAAACGAATGTGTGGCCTTAAGAAATGAAATAGAGGCAACAGTAAAAAACGGAAAGTTAAACCATTTGGTCAAGAATGTAAGACCAGGGCTGGTAAACCTCCCGCAAAGGACAACCAGGGCCTAGCCAAAAGGCAAATAAAAGATCTGAACGTTCATATGATTCACGGAGGCCAGCAGACCAGCGGGAAGAGGAAAAAATTTGAGGACGAAGAGTGGAAAAATGAGCCAGTCATTTTTCCTCGTATCAAAGGAGGACCATGTAACAAAAACCCTTTAATAATTACTGCCTTATTCGGATACTACCGGTCACAATATGTGTTCTTCGACACCGGTAGTACGTCCGACATTATGTATGAACAGTGCTTTGAACAGCTTGAGGAAGAGGATAAAGAACGATTACGACCTATTCACGCACCCGTTTCTGGGTTTGGTGGGGAAATAATGCACCCGCGGGGTGTCATTACTTTCCCGGTCACACTTAGTGATGGAGTTCACTCAAGAACTGAAGAGGTTGAATTCTTAGTTTTACCGGCAACCTCTAAACATGATATTATCCTCGGATGAGAGGCTATTGGTGACTTCAATGCCCATCCGTCCACAGCTCATGGAGCAGTAGGGGTCCCGACCCGCACTGCGTAGTAATAATCCATGTTAACCGACATTGCCACACAACTGAAAGTTCAAGGCCGAACAAAGTTTCCAAACAAAACCAGAGGACTGAACCGGAGAAATGGGTTCTCAACAAGAAATTTCCCGATCAAACCATAGTAATTGGTCCGGCTATCTCTGAAATCGTCCGAACTTTTCTGAAACAATTATTGACTAAGAATATCGACATTTTCGCATGGCAACCCGCGGACATGACAGGAGTCCCGCGGAACATTTCAGAGCACAAGGTGAAGGTGAATCCGTTGATCACCCCAATTGTGCAAAAGAAGCGAAAAATGGGCCCCGAACAGACAAAAGCCATGAACGAGCAAGTGCAAGACCTTCTTCACGCCGAAATCATCCGAGAAATCAAGTACACAACATGGGTGGCTAACCCGGTGATGGTCCCAAAAAGTAATGTAACATGGAGGATGTGTATAGATTACAAAGATCTAAACAAGACATGTCCGAAAGATTGTTACCCACTTCCGGAAATTGACTTAAAGGTAGATGCTGTGGCCCCATTCAAATTCAAGTGCTTCCTCGATGCCTACAAAGGGTATCACTAGATTCATATGACGGCTGGTGTCGAGGATAAGACAGCGTTCCACACTGACCAGGGCACATTCTACTACAGAATGATGCCTTTCGGATTAAAAAACGCGGGGGCCACGTATCAAAGGCTAATGGATCAAGTCTTCAAAGGTCAGATAAGTCGAAACCTCGAAGTTTAGATGGATGATTTAGTGATCAAAAGCATCGAAGAAGATCAAATGCTGAGGGACATAGAGGAAACTTTCGAAACACTGAGAAGTATCAACATGAAACTCAATCCAGCAAAGTGTTCCTTCGAGATGGAGGAAGGGAAGTTCCTCGGGGTAATCATTACAGGCACGGGTTTCAAGGCTAATACAGACAAGATACAAGCAGTAGCCCGCATGCCATCCCCCGCATCCCTCAAAGAAGTCCAAACACTTAACGGGAGATTGGTAGCATTAAATAGGTTTTTGGCAAATCACGCTGCTAAATATTATCCGTTCATTTCAACTCTGAGAAATTGCCTCAAAAAGGCACAATTCAGATGGACTCCGGAAGCCGAGAAAACATTCCAAGAAGTCAAGAAGTGTTTAATGGAACTACCCACGTTAACTGCTCCACACGCAGGTGAACCATTAACACTATATTTGTCGGCATCCGACATTGCTGTGGGGGTTGTCCTATTGACGGATAGGAAAAATGTCCAAACTCCAATTTATTACGTCAGTAGAACATTATTGGACCCGGAAACAAGATATTCGATGTTGGAAAAGCTGGTACTGACACTGATCTATGCCGCCAGACGACTCCGCAGATATTTCCAGGGTCATCCCATAAATGTGTTAACCGGGTACAAACTCAAGAACGTGCTGAGTAAGCTTGAATTGTCCGGTCGGCTAGCAAAGTGGGCCATAGAATTGAACACTCAATCGAATATAAACCAAGACCGGCAATCAAAGGACAAGTGCTGGCGGACTTTGTCACAGAAGTTCCGCAACACAAAGAACAAGAGTGTTTGATTGAACAACAACCCCAAGCACCTCCGGAACAAGGACAAATTTGGTCATTGTTTACGGACGGAGCCTCGAGCAATGAAGGATGTGGTGCGGGCCTAAGGCTAGTCAATCCCGATGGATATGAATTTAAATACGCCATCAAATTGGACTTCAAAGTACCAACAACGAGGCGGAGTATGAAGCCTTCTTGGCAGGCTTGCGGATAGCGAAAAAGCTTGGGGTGAGACACTTGGAAGCACGCGTGGATTCTATGCTAATCGCGGGATAAATAAATGGAACATATGAAAGCCAAAAACGATGTCATGGCTTCTTATTTGTCACAAGCGAGGGTCTTGATTCGCCAATTTACCTCCTTCAACGTCATTCACATTAAAAGGAGTGAAAACAAATCGGCGGACGCTCTTAGCAAGTTAGCTTCAACAAATTTTGAGCATTTTGCCAAAGATATTCGTGTAGAAGTCTTAACCATCCATCCGTTCCCCAGAATCAAGTCTTGGTAATTCAAACAGGCGTCGAATCATGGATGACGCCAATTAAAGCTTACCTATCTTCCGGAGCGCTTCCAGCTGGGAAAGCTGAAGCTCGGAAAATCAAACACAAAGCTTTGAATTACCAATTGACTGATGGTATCTTGTACCGAAGATCATTTCTTGGTCCGCTGTTACGTTGTGTGGACGCGGAAGACGCAAATTACCTCATTTGGAAAATTCATGAAGGTATTTGTGGACTTCATGCGGGTCCAAGAATGACAGTTGCAAAAATCATGAACGCAGGGTATTACTGGCCTGGAATGCATTTAGACGCTGTGCAAGAAATCAGAATGTGCGATTCTTGCCAGCGTCATGCCCCAAATACCTTGCGTCCAAAGAATGAACTGATTCCAGTAACATCTGCCTGACCGTTCCAGAAGTGGGCTATCGACATCATGGGACCTTTCCCAGAAGCCCCGGGACGAGTCAAGTTCCCGATAGTGGCTATTGATTACTTCACCAAGTGGGTAGAAGCCAAACCAGTCGCCTCAATAACGGCATCAAGTGTTAAGAAATTCCTTTTGGAATTCATCATCTGCCGGTTTGGTCTCCCGCAACAGTTGGTAAGTGACAATGGGACCCAATTTGCTGATAGCGGATTACAAGAATGGTTAAGAGAACTTCAGGTAACCCAAGTTTTCACATCTGTAGCTCACCCACAAGCAAATGGTCAGGTCGAAAGGACCAACAGAACTATCAAGGAAGGAATTAAGGCGAGGTTGGGTACTAAACGGACCGGTTGGGTTGACGAGTTACCCCATGTACTCTGGACCTTCCGCACCCAGAAAAACTCTAATAATTTAGAAACGCCGTTTAGCCTAACTTACGGCACTGAAGCCATGATCCCAGCAGAAATCGGGATCCCATCCGCGAGGGTTCTGTTAATCAACGAAAATGATTGCGAACTCCGGATGAATCTCGATTTGCTCGAAGAAAGACGAGAATTAGCATCGATTCGCGAGCACAATTACAAAAGACAGCTTCAAAAATACTATAATTCGCGGGTTCAAGAATGCAAATTCGATGCGGGAGACTTTGTCTTCCGCAACAACGAGGCATCCGGACAGGAGCCTCCGGGCAAGTTAGCCCCAACTTGGGAAGGACCTTACAGAATCAAACAAGTATTAACCAAAGGTGCCTACAAGCTGGGGAAATTAGACGGGACTGAGATTCCTCGGACATGGAATGCAGCACAACTAAAGAAATGATACATGTAGTGCTCCTATTTGTCTTTTATTTTCGGCCTGTGCGCCCACATAGTACAGTAATTGTGTAATTTCTTTTTCTAAGAAGGCTTATGCCCAATATATGAGAAATGTCCAGTCAATTCCATGTTATTTTGTTAAGTTGTAATCTTTTATTGACAAAACCGAAGTTCCGGATAGGTACTTATATTATAGTGCATAAGACAAAGTGCACAGGGAGAAACACAAAGACTTCTTATTATTGATCAAAAGGGATTACAAAATAGGAAGGAAAGTACATTTATGGGGCGACATTTTCGCCTCCCGCATTATCTTCGGCTCCTTCGTTTTCTTCTTCCTCAAGATCCAGCAACTCCTTTAGTTGCTCAATGGCATCATCCTTATCTGCAAGCTCCGATATATGATCAGAGAGGGAGAATTTCAGAGTGTTATAATCCTTGGTTTTCTCGATAAGGATGGAAGCGGTATCCACACCAGCCAAGACATACTCCTCCGGCACTTTACCTTCGGAAGCAAAATTATAGCCTTCCTCAAAACCCATTTGCCGGCCTGCTTGTTCGGAAGCACGGAAGAGTATTGCGACACAGTTCCCAAGGTCGTCACTATTCCGAACATCAGTAATAACCTGTTGAAGTCAAAAAGCTCTGTATGAACACATACACGTGTAAATGAATTATGGCAACAAAAGATTTAGTACCTTGGGAATTGCCGTCGACAGAAGCCATTTCTTGTCCGCCTGAGCTCGGATAAGATCCATCTTATGATTTGCACACTCCAGCGCTTGGTCTCGACTCTTAGCATTAAGGTCGGATAAACGCTTGTCCTTGGTTGCTGAGTTGGCTTGAAGGGTCTTAATCAGCTTAGCTTGGTCATCTAGCTGTTTCTGAAGAGCGACCTTGGCTTCCTCAGCCGCAAGCTGTGCGGCTTTCGCCGCCACTTCCATAGCTCGATGACTGTCTCGAGCATCAGTTAATGCCTTGAGAGCCCTTTTCTTGGCATCAACCAAGTTCCGCTTGGTTTCCTCCAACTCATCATTCATAGCTAACCAATCCCGGCGAAGTTCTTGATTGGTAGACACAGCGTTCGCCACATGATAAGAGTTGGAGTCGAACAGATCTTTGCGGACGCGACGACGTTGTCGTTCCTTCTATGCAGGAGGAAGACTTTCGTCGAGATATTCCTGGCAAACATCCGCATCATTCAGTACCGAGTTCCGCTGTAACGTCCATCGGGGATGATGCGGAGCAGTATCTTCACCCATTTGAGAAGAGGAAGTTTGCCCTCTGTGTTTAGACTCATTAACCCCACCCTGATCTTGGAGATCGTGTTCATCATGGGGTGGAGATGTGGGAGGCTGCTCAAACTCACCAACCTCTTTTTCCCTGATCGGAGAAGAGTCTGATAGGTTGATCGGCTCTTGAACAGTGTTGAATGGAGAGGTTGGCGGAATCGGAAGTGGTACAGTAATTGAAACCTTGAGACCTGAAATTTCCAAGGCAAAGCTTTTTTAGCTGTCAGTAAGTGACAAGGTCAAAATATAGCCATAATGGTTTAAAACCTGACCTTTGGAAGCATCTTGGGAAGACAACTCTTGAAGGCGAGCACCCAAGTCAAGAACCTGGATCTTTTCCTCATTCTTCTTCTTTTTCTTAGGCGCAGCATCGGAAGGCTGAGCTTTCCGCTTGCCAGCAGCCTTAGAAGTACCCGCATCCAAAACTTGAGGTTCACCCTCAACGGTTCGAGGACCACCCTCCCCACCTGTTGACGAGTCGGTGGTGGTCTTCGAATCCTGCTTGCGGGTCAAACCTACAGTCGAAGGTGAAAAGTTAGTAGCACCAATCGATAACCCCCCTTCACAGAGTGATGACTCTTCGCTGGAAGAAAAAAGAACTGTTACTCCGTTTGAGGTAACGGCGGTTACAGGGCGGGTTTGAAAAAGACCTTCGCATTTTTGACAAACTCCTCACCTTGGGCATACATCGCCTCGGAAACAATGGGCTCCGGAGTAAGAGTAGCAGAAAAAAGAAAGTTATTCTCCGTGCGATCCAAGAACGGCACATCATGTGGTGCAATGGGGCGGCGTACCATCATGCCACCTGTCGCATCCACAAGAGTGGAGAGGATTGTACTTTCACCTGCAATCGCAGAGTATTAAAAACAAATAAACTGAGAACCCGAAATGTTACAAGCAAAAACTTACTTCCAGCGGAATTATCATAGTACGGTTCTAAGGTAGGGAATGGCCACAAACGGCTCATCTTGGCGTGCACCATCGCCCCCTTATGAATAGGGTGCATGGGCGTCGGAACCTTGGTCAAAGTAAGGTACCAAGCAAGCCCTTTGTATTCGGAAGCCGGGATCTCCGGCAATTTGTCCTTTGGCTTCCGATGGATCATTGTAAACGGGATAACATCTTCCCGGATCCAGAAAAATTTGGATTTCCACCCATGAATGCTGCGAAGCCATTCAAAGCCAATAACCCCTTTCCCGGTGGTAGCAAAACTATACCAACCTTCCCGGAAAGTCATTTTGTAGAAAACGGAAAACATGCCGACGGAAGGATCATAGTTATGTGCTTGGCAGCAGAACTCGAAGTGGCGAATCCTGAGCATCCTAAAAGGGTTAACTTGGGATAAATGAATCCCATACGCCGTCAAGACCGATCGCAAGAACTTGGTTACGGGCAACCGGAAGTTCCCGGTGGTGAAATGGTCCAAGTAAACAGCCATCTTCCTCGCTGGAGGCGCCGTTGCAATGGCTCCGTTTGACGGACGTTCAGCCTCCCATTCAGGAGGAAAGCAGTGCACCTTTTTAACGTCCTCGAAGTCTTTCTCTTTAATATCACACCCGACTTCAGTAATAGCGGGAGGATTTTTCTTCTGGGCAGCCATTTTATGGTAATGATATGAGACGGATATACGAGAGAAGAAGTTCTTTGGTATGAGTAAGAGGAAAAATATGTAAGTGATAAGAATGGATTGAAGATTTCAAGGCCTATTTATACCCATCGCAGTTAATGCGACCGTCTGACTAACAGAGGAAAGAGAAAAATCTGGGCCACGGGATGGCTAACACGTCAGGTGAGAGATTCGAAAAAGTGTATACAAGCTGTCAAGTGGACAATTTACACGTCTCATCAATCGTCGCCTATACCCTCTTTCTGCCACGTCATCAGCTCAATCCAAATTGCACAAGTACAAAAATTCAAAAAGACAAGATATTTCACAAAAGATATTATCAACATAAAGTTTCTTTTCATTCAAAATAGTGATCACAAAAAACATGAAAAGAAATTACAAGCCAAAATTTTGAACACCTACACCTATCCTATGGGTTAGGAGGCGTTGTATCTTCCGGAGCATTATGAGCCACATCTTCCAGCTTGTCATCATCGGACTCATCATCATCAGATTCGTCATCAATATATACCCGCAATTGATTCACACCATCTTCAGACGAAGAAAATTCCGGAAGTATATTTTGTAGCGGGAAGACAAGGTCATCATACTCTTGAACCCGCATATCCAACTCCTGCTTCGCGTCGAGGCCATAGAGCGGGTGACTCTCAATAGGTTGTCCGGATTGGGCAAACGCCAATCCTTCGTCAAAACCTTTCACCCGGCCAACGCCTTCCGAAGCAGCAGTCAGGTTCACGAAGCAATCGGTAAGCTCCGTGCTCCTTTTGATATAACGAATGACCTGATAACAAAAAGCGTAAAGAACATGTTAGCACGAAACCCAAAATGCATAGACAAAGCAGCATACAAAGAAAATCTTACCGAGTCAAGGCCACGGTTGAGGAAGTACTGCCTATCCCGTTCGGC